>NC_140168.1:206991436-207070123 GCF_963971535.1 Notolepis coatsorum | reverse complement strand
TCCCGATGAGCAGGTCGGCACCTTGCATGGTCGCCTCCGCCGTCTGTGTGTGAATGTCAAAATGAATGGGTGAGTATTTTCTTTTACATTTATTTAACCTTTATTTACCCAGGCAAGCAAGTAAGAACAAATTCTGATTTTATTTATTGTCAAAAGTATGCATAATGTTGTGTTAATTCCACAACAAAACAAGAGATATGTAATGTTAATTACCCTGCATATGTCGGTATCGGTTGATATCGGTATCGGAAATTAAGAGTTGGACAATATCGGTATATCGGTATCGGTAAAAAAGCCAATATCGAATATCCCTACCATTTACCCTTACACAGCGCGCCGTATATGCCGCTTGTTCTCACAAACAGTATATTGGGGACCCCGCTGCTCTTGGACAACTCCAAGAGTTACTATCCAGCATGTTGACTAATGCAGTGCGTTCTGGGAGCAACACACCACAACATGGTTCTGGGAGCAACACGCCACAACATGGTTCTGGGAGCAACACGCCACAACATGGTTCTGGGAGCAACACGCCACAACATGGTTCTGGGAGCAACACGCCACAACATGGTTCTGGGAGCAACACGCCCCAACATGGTTCTGGGAGCTACACACCACAACATGGTTCTGGGAGCAACACGCCACAACATGGTTCTGGGAGCAACACGCCACAACATGGTTCTGGGAGCAACACGCCACAACATGGTTCTGGGAGCTACACACCACAACATGGTTCTGGGAGCAACATGCCACAACATGGTTCTGGGAGCTACACACCACAACATGGTTGTTCTGGGAGCAACACGCCACAACATGGTTCTGGGAGCAACATGCCACAACATGGTTCTGGGAGCTACACACCACAACATGGTTGTTCTGGGAGCAACACGCCACAACATGGTTCTGGGAGCAACACGCCACAACATGGTTCTGGGAGCAACACGCCACAACATGGTTGTTCTGGGAGCAACACGCCACAACATGGTTCTGGGAGCAACACGCCACAACATGGTTCTGGGAGCAACACGCCACAACATGGTTCTGGGAGCAACATGCCACAACATGGTTCTGGGAGCTACACACCACAACATGGTTGTTCTGGGAGCAACACGCCACAACATGGTTCTGGGAGCAACACGCCACAACATGGTTCTGGGAGCAACACGCCACAACATGGTTCTGGGAGCAACACGCCACAACATGTTCTGGGAGCAACACGCCACAACATGGTTCTGGGAGCAACACGCCACAACATGGTTCTGGGAGCAACACGCCACAACATGGTTGTTCTGGGAGCAACACGCCACAACATGGTTCTGGGAGCAACACGCCACAACATGGTTCTGGGAGCAACATGCCACAACATGGTTGTTCTGGGAGCTACACACCACAACATGGTTCTGGGAGCAACACGCCACAACATGGTTCTGGGAGCAACACACCACAACATGGTTCTGGGAGCAACATGCCACAACATGGTTCTGGGAGCAACACGCCACAACATGGTTCTGGGAGCAACACGCCACAACATGGTTCTGGGAGCAACACGCCACAACATGGTTCTGGGAGCAACATGCCACAACATGGTTCTGGGAGCTACACACCACAACATGGTTGTTCTGGGAGCAACACGCCACAACATGGTTCTGGGAGCAACACGCCACAACATGGTTCTGGGAGCAACACGCCACAACATGGTTGTTCTGGGAGCAACACGCCACAACATGGTTCTGGGAGCAACATGCCACAACATGGTTCTGGGAGCAACACGCCACAACATGGTTGTTCTGGGAGCAACACACCACAACATGGTTCTGGGAGCAACACGCCACAACATGGTTCTGGGAGCAACACGCCACAACATGGTTCTGGGAGCAACACGCCACAACATGGTTCTGGGAGCAACACGCCACAACATGGTTCTGGGAGCAACACGCCACAACATGGTTCTGGGAGCAACACGCCACAACATGGTTCTGGGAGCAACACGCCACAACATGGTTCTGAGAGCAACATGCCACAACATGGTTCTGGGAGCAACACGCCACAACATGGTTCTGGGAGCAACATGCCACAACATGGTTCTGGGAGCAACATGCCACAACATGGTTCTGGGAGCAACACGCCACAACATGGTTGTTCTGGGAGCAACACGCCACAACATGGTTCTGGGAGCAACATGCCACAACATGGTTCTGGGAGCAACACACCACAACATGGTTCTGGGAGCAACATGCCACAACATGGTTCTGGGAGCAACATGCCACTACATGGTTCTGGGAGCAACATGCCACAACATGGTTCTGGGAGCAACATGCCACAACATGGTTCTGGGAGCAACACGCCACAACATGGTTCTGGGAGCAACATGCCACAACATGGTTCTGGGAGCAACACGCCACAACATGGTTCTGGGAGCAACATGCCACAACATGGTTCTGGGAGCAACACGCCACAACATGGTTCTGGGAGCAACACGCCACAACATGGTTCTGGGAGCAACACGCCACAACATGGTTCTGGGAGCAACACGCCACAACATGGTTCTGGGAGCAACACGTCACAACATGGTTCTGGGAGCAACACGCCACAACATGGTTCTGGGAGCAACACGCCACAACATGGTTGTTCTGGGAGCAACATGCCACAACATGGTTCTGGGAGCAACACGCCACAACATGGTTCTGGGAGCAACATGCCACAACATGGTTCTGGGAGCAACATGCCACAACATGGTTCTGGGAGCAACACGCCACAACATGGTTCTGGGAGCAACATGCCACAACATGGTTCTGGGAGCAACATGCCACAACATGGTTCTGGGAGCAACACGCCACAACATGGTTCTGGGAGCAACACGCCACAACATGGTTGTTCTGGGAGCAACACGCCACAACATGGTTCTGGGAGCAACACACCACAACATGGTTCTGGGAGCAACATGCCACAACATGGTTGTTCTGGGAGCAACACGCCACAACATGGTTCTGGGAGCAACATGCCACAACATGGTTCTGGGAGCAACACGCCACAACATGGTTCTGGGAGCAACACGCCACAACATGGTTGTTCTGGGAGCAACACGCCACAACATGGTTCTGGGAGCAACATGCCACAACATGGTTCTGGGAGCAACACGCCACAACATGGTTCTGGGAGCAACACGCCACAACATGGTTGTTCTGGGAGCAACAGGCCACAACATGGTTCTGGGAGCAACATGCCACAACATGGTTCTGGGAGCAACACGCCACAACATGGTTCTGGGAGCTACACACCACAACATGGTTCTGGGAGCAACACACCACAACATGGTTGTTCTGGGAGCAACACGCCACAACATGGTTCTGGGAGCAACATGCCACAACATGGTTCTGGGAGCAACACACCACAACATGGTTCTGGGAGCAACATGCCACAACATGGTTGTTCTGGGAGCAACACACCCCAACATGGTTCTGGGAGCAACACGCCACAACATGGTTCTGGGAGCAACACGCCACAACATGGTTCTGGGAGCAACACACCACAACATGGTTCTGGGAGCTACACACCACAACATGGTTCTGGGAGCTACACACCACAACATGGTTCTGGGAGCTACACACCACAACATGGTTCTGGGAGCAACATGCCACAACATGGTTCTGGGAGCAACACGCCACAACATGTTCTGGGAGCAACACGCCACAACATGGTTGTTCTGGGAGCAACACGCCACAACATGGTTCTGGGAGCAACACGCCACAACATGGTTCTGGGAGCAACACGCCACAACATGGTTCTGGGAGCAACACGCCACAACATGGTTCTGGGAGCAACACGCCACAACATGGTTCTGGGAGCAACATGCCACAACATGGTTCTGGGAGCAACACGCCACAACATGGTTCTGGGAGCAACATGCCACAACATGGTTCTGGGAGCAACACGCCACAACATGGTTCTGGGAGCAACACACCACAACATGGTTCTGGGAGCAACACGCCACAACATGGTTGTTCTGGGAGCAACATGCCACAACATGGTTCTGGGAGCAACACGCCACAACATGGTTCTGGGAGCAACACGCCACAACATGGTTCTGGGAGCAACATGCCACAACATGGTTCTGGGAGCAACACGCCACAACATGGTTCTGGGAGCAACACGCCACAACATGGTTCTGGGAGCAACACGCCACAACATGGTTCTGGGAGCAACACGCCACAACATGGTTCTGGGAGCAACATGCCACCACATGGTTCTGGGAGCAACATGCCACAACATGGTTCTGGGAGCTACACACCACAACATGGTTGTTCTGGGAGCTACACACCACAACATGGTTCTGGGAGCAACACGCCACAACATGGTTCTGGGAGCAACACGCCACAACATGGTTGTTCTGGGAGCAACACGCCACAACATGGTTCTGGGAGCAACACACCACAACATGGTTCTGGGAGCAACACGCCACAACATGGTTCTGGGAGCAACATGCCACAACATGGTTCTGGGAGCAACACGCCACAACATGGTTCTGGGAGCAACACACCACAACATGGTTCTGGGAGCAACACGCCACAACATGGTTGTTCTGGGAGCAACACGCCACAACATGGTTCTGGGAGCAACACGCCACAACATGTTCTGGGAGCAACACGCCACAACATGGTTCTGGGAGCAACATGCCACAACATGGTTCTGGGAGCAACACGCCACAACATGGTTCTGGGAGCTACACACCACAACATGGTTCTGGGAGCTACACACCACAACATGGTTCTGGGAGCTACACACCACAACATGGTTCTGGGAGCTACACACCACAACATGGTTCTGGGAGCAACATGCCACAACATGTTCTGGGAGCAACACACCACAACATGGTTCTGGGAGCAACATGCCACAACATGGTTCTGGGAGCAACATGCCACAACATGGTTGTTCTGGGAGCAACACGCCACAACATGGTTCTGGGAGCAACACGCCACAACATGGTTCTGGGAGCAACACGCCACAACATGGTTCTGGGAGCAACACGCCACAACATGGTTCTGGGAGCAACACGCCACAACATGGTTCTGGGAGCAACACGCCACAACATGGTTCTGGGAGCAACATGCCACAACATGGTTCTGGGAGCAACATGCCACAACATGGTTCTGGGAGCAACACGCCACAACATGGTTCTGGGAGCAACATGCCACAACATGGTTCTGGGAGCAACACGCCACAACATGGTTCTGGGAGCAACATGCCACAACATGGTTCTGGGAGCAACATGCCACAACATGGTTCTGGGAGCAACATGCCACAACATGGTTCTGGGAGCAACATGCCACAACATGGTTCTGGGAGCAACACGCCACAACATGGTTCTGGGAGCAACATGCCACAACATGGTTCTGGGAGCAACACGCCACAACATGGTTCTGGGAGCAACACGCCACAACATGGTTCTGGGAGCTACACGCCACAACATGGTTCTGGGAGCAACACGCCACAACATGGTTCTGGGAGCAACATGCCACAACATGGTTGTTCTGGGAGCAACATGCCACAACATGGTTCTGGGAGCAACATGCCACAACATGGTTCTGGGAGCAACACGCCACAACATGGTTCTGGGAGCAACACGCCACAACATGGTTCTGGGAGCAACATGCCACAACATGGTTCTGGGAGCAACATGCCACAACATGGTTCTGGGAGCAACACGCCACAACATGGTTCTGGGAGCAACATGCCACAACATGGTTGTTCTGGGAGCAACATGCCACAACATGGTTCTGGGAGCAACACGCCACAACATGGTTCTGGGAGCAACATGCCACAACATGGTTCTGGGAGCAACACGCCACAACATGGTTCTGGGAGCAACATGCCACAACATGGTTCTGGGAGCAACACGCCACAACATGGTTCTGGGAGCAACATGCCACAACATGGTTCTGGGAGCAACATGCCACAACATGGTTCTGGGAGCAACACGCCACAACATGGTTCTGGGAGCAACATGCCACAACATGGTTCTGGGAGCAACATGCCACAACATGGTTCTGGGAGCAACATGCCACAACATGGTTCTGGGAGCAACACGCCACAACATGGTTCTGGGAGCAACACAACATGGTTCTGGGAGCAACATGCCACAACATGGTTGTTCTGGGAGCAACACGCCACAACATGGTTCTGGGAGCAACACACCACAACATGGTTGTTCTGGGAGCAACATGCCACAACATGGTTCTGGGAGCAACACAACATGGTTCTGGGAGCAACATGCCACAACATGGGAGCAACACGCCACAACATGGGAGCAACACGCCACAACATGGTTGGCTTAAGCCGAAGTCCAGTTTGCAGCACAACGTTCTTACAAACACTTCAAGGTGACATCATTTTTCAAACTCTGGCCTCCGACACATTCTCCAAGCAGCCACCGATCCTTCCCCTCTATCCCTTAATGGCAGAATAACAGGTCAAGTGAAAGATCACCATATGTCAGGGGACTCGTGACCCCCAGGCCCCTAAGGTCACGGAGGTGTCTCTCACATGGGGGGCTCGACGTTCTACGGCGCTCGACGTTCAGTTCCATTCGAGAGCCCAAACCTCTCCCATGTGGAGGTTTAACTTGTTCAGGAGGGATAAATGGTAGCCTCCCCAAACCCCCCATAAAGTAACCATGTGCTCCAGGCATGATTTACACCAAAGACCGACGCTTGAAAAAGCTTTCCGGAGCCTCGGTATAAAATGTTTTACCAGGACAGGAACTTTACAGCCTGCAGCTGAAAACCAACCACAACCACCCCCACTCCTCACACCGCCCCTCCCTCCCTCCCACAAACCAGAGGATTAAAAGAAAAGAAAAGGAAATGCAATTCCCAGACAATCAACTAAATCCAATTTAAACCAGACAGGGAGGGTTGAGTGGCAGAGTGTAAAGTGACATAGAGAATGCAACCTAAATCCTAAAGCAGACACTTTAAAAGGCTGTTGTGAAGGTGGAACGGGCGGGGAGACGTATAAATGTAAATAAATTCTCTTTATGGAGCTCATCGCTGTCCGTAATGATGCCAAAAGACGGACGGGAATGTGCAGAGATCACATCTCGATGTTATAGTCAACGTTTACCACCGTGGCTGAATGTTAAAGATATCTCCTTCTCTTCGTTAAAGTCTTTAACGGCCCCAATCTGGTATCCAAACGGGAACAAATAAGACGTAGCAATGGAGATGTGTTTTACACTGACTGAGATCTTGGTACCAGGACTAACAGTAGATGGTAGCTCAGAACAGGGTAAATATGCATTTCGTTATGATGCATTTTTATTATTATTTGTGTCCCCTTTCGCTGTTACCCTTCGAGAGGCCCCTTTGCCCTCTCGCCAGGTCGTCATTGTAAATACGAATCACATTTAATCAATTGTACATTGAATATTTTGTATGCACTAGTTTACTAGACACTTCCGGATCTCGACATGAATGGTCGCAAAATACCCAGCTCTTGCTGTTCCCATGGATACCATCAACAAAAAACAGCAACAAGAATATCAACAAGAATATTTGCGCATTTCTTTCTCGCCATACTGTGGATTACAGACGTGTGCCTGAATTCAGCACAGAATCGTCAGGAAACGGCGGTGGAAAGTAACAAAAGCGAGAATCTACAGTCCCATTGTGACTTTTACCTGTTGAATGGCTCGGAGAGGAAACATCCGGCCATTGGAGCTGCAGGTATTCACAGACTGCTGATGGCGAATCCCGAAAGAAAGAAACTACCCCCGACAGGCAAGTTTGATAGAAAATCAATATTTCTATTATATTTGCTCCTGTCTGGAGACATTCACCAAAACCCGGGACGTATGACACGCCAACAGGCGAAGAATCAACGGCTCCTCACACCGACGCCGGCCGTCGACATCATCAACAACATCCACACAGCTCCCACCACAGCCAGCGGATGCACCAACCGACCAGTAGGCGGCGACATCCCATCACCGAAGCCACCGCAGATGAGACAAGAGGCCGAGGCGAGAGGGAGAGAGCCGGAGCTCCCAGCCATGGAACCCAAATCGGCGCGGGACGTCGACATCATATACACCAGGGAGGGGCAACTGGCAGCCCTCACCGACGCTCCATGCGGCCCCAGGCCAATATTAAAAAATAAAGAATTAATAAATAATTATAATAATAATAATAATAATAATAATAATAATAATAATAACTTTATTTGTATAGCACTTTTCATACAGAGGTTGCAGTTCAAAGTGCTTCACAACAGTAAAAAATACAGGCATAAGCGAGCATAAAAAGATAGACAGGTAGAATCACAGTGTTTCACATTAGGATCTAGCATCCCAATAGGCTCTCCGCTTACAGTTTTCAGTAACACAAATAGTAAAAATAGTTTAAAATGATTCAGTTTAAAAATAGTCAAAAAATTATAAAATAGAACGGACATAAAAAATACAGGCATGAGCGAGCATAGCAAGATATGGCAAATCACAGTGTTTCACATTAGGATCTAGCATCCTAATAGGCTCTCTATTCAGTAATACTCCTGTAATTCCCAACATACTTCACAGTACATATTGCTGTAACTTTAGTGATATTAGATCACAGGGACACGAACCCACACTGTAACTTTAGTGATACTAGATCACAGGGATTTTTTTTGCATTCGACTAAGAGGTTGGCAGTCGACTACGGCTCCTTTCGATCGATCGACTATTCGACTAATAGGGGTCAGCCCTAGTGTGGACATATTCAACGCTGTTTAAAGTGCCGTGCAGCAATATGGGGGGTTTGATAAACTGTCCGCTGTTGTTACCGATGGAGCACCCGCAATGAAAGGAAAACACACAGGATTCGCCGGGCTTCTAAGGCAGAGTGGCGTTGAGTGTCCAATGCTGCACTGCATTATACATCACACACCCCCACACAACCCTACCCAACCTCCTCCAATGTACAGTTTTTACGTCAAATGTATATACTCCCTTTTCTGGACTCTTTTTGTATCACAAACAGTACTGTATTTGCAAATCTGGTATGTCATAAATGTATAGATGTAGCAGTACTGTCTATCTGTATGTCATGTATGTCATATATGTCCTGATGAATTGAAAATGGGGGACCCTGATGTAAACAAGACGAAAGTCTTTCTCTGGTCTGCATCCCCTTAACAATTGTGTGTATTGAGCTGTACTGTATTGTACCCATTCTGCAATCTGTTAATAAAGTTTTCAATCAATCAATAAATCAATCAATCAATTTCAGTCAGATGACAGAGTACAGCAACTTGCAATGGGCCTGGTCTACAAGATACACTATACGACTAAGGTACCCATGTACATGTCAAAATACTTCCCAAAGGTCAGTGAATACCACGACCACAACACCAGAGGAAGCTCAACAAATCATGTTAAACCCAGATTCGACTCAAACAAGGGACTAAACACGTTTCGCAATTATGCCACAACAATGTGGAACGCCCTACCCAAAGCTGTAAAGGAATGTGAATCCCTACCCACATTCAAAACCGCTCTTAAAGAGCACCTACGGGAGGCTGCAATTCTAAACTGGCCACCGTAAATGTCCAAACCCCCCCACCCCCACCCCCTCCTAATAGACAGTCTCCTCCCCACCGCACATAATCTCTCCCCACCGTATGTATATTTCTCTCCCACCCACCCACCCCCTCCTAATGTACAGTCTCCTCCCCACCGTATGTATATATTCTCTCCCCACCATATGTATATTTCTCTCCCACCCACCCACCCCCTCCTAATGTACAGTCCCCTCCCCATCATATGTATACTCTGTCAGGATCTATGGGTAACAGTACTGTATATTTGCATATCGTATATGTCACAAATGTAACAGTACTAAATACCTGTATGTCATGCATGTCCCTAGGCCATAAATGTCATGTATGTTGTGTATGTCATAAATGTCGCTATGAATTGAAAATGGGGGACCCTGATGTAAACAAGACAAACGTCTTTCTCTGGTCTGCATCCCCTTAACAATTGTGTGTATTGAGCCGTACTGTATTGTACCCATTCTGCAATCTGTTAAATAAAGTTTTCATTCATTCATTCATTCATGCCCCTAAGCTCACGGAACAAACTACAATAGTCCTTACAGCTTGAGATTATCCCCTCTGTTGCAGAGTTTAAAACCTTGATTTACATTTACATTTAGTCATTTAGCTGACGCTTTTATCCAAAGCGACTTACACGTTCTGTACAACAAGTCATCAGGAAGGGCACAACTCTATCAGCTGAGTAACAATGTTCATCAAAGTGTTGAGTGCTACAGTGTAGGTTAGTTTATTAGGACAAGTGCATGACAGTAAGGTTAGTTAGGGTTAGATTTGAATATATAAAAAAAAATGTATTATTATTTCAGATAATGGTTGAAGAAGTGCGTCTTTAGTCGACGGCGAAAGATTGGATGGGTTTCGGCTGTCCTAACTGTGGTGGGCAGTTCATTCCACCATTGTGGGGCAAGGACTGAGAAAAGGCAGGTTCTCTTTGATGACCCTCCCGGAGCTCGGATGGGAGTGGGTCTGAGGCGGCCAGAAGATGCAGAGCGTAGGGGTCTTGAGGGTGTGTAGTTAGAGACCATTGACCGGAGGTAGGCAGGAGCGGTTCCCTTTGCCACACGGTATGCCAGTGCTCCAACCTTTGTCAATCAAGTCGTGTTTTAATTGATTATCCTTGCTTTTTGCCTCGTCTTGTTGTCTTATTGTTATGATTTTATTGTGTGTTTTTATATGCTTTTTTTGTGTGTGCTAATTTCTGTATGCACACTAAACATAACTGTATTTGATGTATTTTGTGGCTCCAAAAGGTGTATTTATTGGTAATGTTTGCTAACGCTGAAGTTAAAAAGACATATAATCTGATTTATGGGTACATTCCAGTGTATTTCCCGTCTACAGATCAATCTTCAAGAATGTACCATATGTAAATAAACATATGGTATAAAAAAAAGATCACACATGGAGGCTTTGACGTCCTTAATCAAGTTCAAGTTTCACATTACTTTATTAGTTGTCATACCAAAATACATAATACTCTTATATTAAATGCTTCTTTCTGTTTTGCTCCAGAGATTGTGCTAGATAAAAATAGATAAGTATAAATAAAGTATAATAAAGTATAAAATAGAAGTCAAGTACGTAGACAAGTGTTCAATATACATATATACAATATTCAATGCAGAGTAGAAAAGTAACTGAGTTACAATACAATATACAGTACAATGCAGAAATGGGATGAGGTACAATTTAGGTACAATTTACAGTGAGGTGTAATGAGGTATGAGTTGTAGTGCAAATTCTTTACCAATCAATATAAAGTGTGTTGAGTGTCTAAAGTGGGTGCTGCAGTGAGTTGTTTGTTTAAAGTGAGTGTGTGCGTGTGGATGTGTGTGCTGTGAGTGCATTTGATGGTTTGTGTTACATAGTGTTATTGTTCATAGTGTTATTGTTCATTGAGCATCCTTATGGCCTGGGGATAGAAGCTCCTTCTGAGTCTCTCTGTGCTTGCCATGAGACTCCGGTATCGCTTGCCTGACCGCAGCAGTTCAAAGAGGCAGTTGTTTGGGTGGCTGGGGTCTTTGATTATTCTCTTAGCCTTCCCCATGCACCGCTTGTTGTAAATGTCTTGGCGAGTGGGAAGCCCCCCTCCAATTGTGCGTTCGGCTGATCCCACGTCCCTTCCTTTGTCGCCATACTGTCGCGTGTCACATCTTCTACTCATGTCTCCCCTCTGTTGCAGAGTTTACAACTTTGATCGCCAACCTTTGTCAATCAAGTTGTACGTTTTTTAATTGATTTGTTAACCTTTTTTGCCTCGTCTTGTTGTCTTATCGTTCTGATTTTATATGTTGTGTGATTTTATATGCTTTTTTTGTGTGCTAATTTCTGTATGTACACTTGATTTGACTGTAAATGAGGGAAACCTCAGTTGCCTTTCGAGTTTAAATAAAGGTTTGAAATGAAATAAAAGTTTTAAAAAAGACGTATAATCTGATCTAAAGCGTATATCCTGTGTACAGACCAATCTTGAAGAATGTGCCATACATGAATAAACCTCATGGTAAATAAAATAAACTGGCTTTTAAGTCTTTAATCCCACGTCTCATCCCTCTCTCTTTCGCCACACTGCCGCGTGATGCCGTGCCTCCTCCCCGCGTCTGGAGAGGTTGTCCGACGGACTCGTTCTCTTTTCCTCCTTCTCCGGCCTGGGAGAGTGATAGAGAGATTTGGTTTCAGACTGGGACTCGGTAGTAATACGAAGATGATAGATTTACAGAGCTATAAACAAACCTACGGAGAATACTGCATCGGGAGTTGAGAGGGGGAGGAGAGGATGGGTGTTTAGCGCGAGGCCAATTTGGGTAAATAAAGTCCTCGGGGGAGGGACAAATGCCAAATTGACCTATAATGGGCTGATCTCTGCCGGCATACGGTCCACTTGTGCCTCCAGCCTCCAGGAACCAGAACCAGTACTCCCCGCGGCCTTTCCAGAGGAAGATATTTGTTCTGCCTGGATATCACTCCCAGAAGCTGCATGTATTACGCTGCGACAGAAAACAAAGGAGGTATGTTTTCCCGAGGATTCTGCAGCGGGTCGTAAATAAGGCCTCCTCGCCCGGCCTCACGTATCCGGACGGGTGATCACAAGTCCGGAGGGGCTTTCACGGCGCTGTACAGCGGCTACAACGCAGGGGCCAAAGAATTTACACCCGAGGTCCAACTGTTACGACAGAGCTCCACATTAAAGGTCTGGTCTGTTGTTCTGATTTAGTCAGTATATGCCTTTCGCTTTCTACAGATACTGGATGGTAAATGGTGCATTTATATAACAACTTTTATCCAAAGCGCTATACAATTTCTTGTTCCTCACATTCACCCATTCACTCATACATGCACACACCGACGGCGGAGGCGACCATGCAAGGTGCCAACCTGCTCATCGGGAGCAATTGGGGGTTAAGTGTCTTGCTCAAGGACACTTCGACACGCTGCCCGGGAGGAGCGGGAATGTAACTGGGAACCATCCGATTACCAGACGACTGCTCTACCTCCTGAGCCACTGTTGGACTACTGATTGTAATTGTAAAAATGTATTATTTAATAACAGTAGTGATTATATAGTGACATGATTGATGGACAAGTGGTTTTGTTTGCAGATTATTCAGATTTTACACTGTGTTTGGAAGAATAAAACAAAGGGTTTATTACAATAACGGGTAGGACCTGAGAAGCATTATTACTGTTCCTCTTCCTGTTCGGAATTTATTAAAGCAAGTTATCTTTGTGATTTTTTTACATTCTTGTTTCTTGTTTATATTTGCTGTTAGAAATAAAGGATTCATTCATTCAAACGCTGCAGGTTTTCAACACCGAGGTATGTATTTAACTTCCCTTGAATGATGAGCAGAGAGTTGGAAGTGGTTCCAGGGCCGACGACCCGTGGGCCAGCTGGGTCAGGACACATGGGCGGCTGGTGTACCAGCTGGGTCAGGACACATGGCCGGCTGGTGTACCAGCTGGGTCAGGACACATGGGCGGCTGGGTCAGGACACATGGGCGGCTGGTGTACCAGCTGGGTCAGGACACATGGGTGGCTGGTGTACCAGCTGGGTCAGGACACATGGGCGGCTGGTGTACCAGCTGGGTCAGGACACATGGGCGGCTGGTGTACCAGCTGGGTCAGGACACATGGGCGGCTGGTGTACCAGCTGGGTCAGGACACATGGGCGGCTGGTGTACCAGCTGGGTCAGGACACATGGGCGGCTGGGTCAGGACACATGGGCGGCTGGTGTACCAGCTGGGTCAGGACACATGGGCGGCTGGTGTACCAACTGGGTCAGGACACATGGCCGGCTGGTGTACCAGCTGGGTCAGGACACATGGGCGGCTGGGTCAGGACACATGGGCGGCTGGTGTACCAGCTGGGTCAGGACACATGGGCGGCTGGGTCAGGACACATGGGCGGCTGGTGTACCAGCTGGGTCAGGACACATGGGCGGCTGGGTCAGGACACATGGGCGGCTGGTGTACCAACTGGGTCAGGACACATGGGCGGCTGGTGTACCAGCTGGGTCAGGACACATGGGCGGCTGGGTCAGGACACATGGGCGGCTGGTGTACCAACTGGGTCAGGACACATGGGCGGCTGGGTCAGGACACATGGGCGGCTGGTGTACCTGGGCTGCTACTCTGTCAGGCCTCCCGTCTCGCTGCAAACGCAAGGCCAACGGGAGTTTGTAATCCAAAGCGCTCGCTGCCGTG
The DNA here is from genome assembly GCF_963971535.1 of Notolepis coatsorum. Classification (NCBI taxonomy): domain Eukaryota; kingdom Metazoa; phylum Chordata; class Actinopteri; order Aulopiformes; family Paralepididae; genus Notolepis; species Notolepis coatsorum. The sequence goes on along the minus strand of NC_140168.1, from coordinate 207,055,827 downwards.
AACGGACCCAGTGGGCCAATGGATCGCGGCTCTGGAACTGAGCAGAATTCTGGATACCTCCCAAAGGTAAGTGAAATGCATATTTCAGTGTTGGACATCGGCAGTATTCCCCTTTATCCTATAATCTGATCAGATCTCCTCTTGCCTTGAACAAGCTAGTACTACAAATGATCCAGTTTAAATTATGTATCTACTGCCACCATCTTGCTTTTACACTCAAGGAGTGCACTGGAAACAAGTCTTTGACCTTAACTCATTGGACGCCACCGCTTAAGTGCGCCAGAGGGCGGTAGAGCGTCACCGCTTTAATCAATGGGAGGAGTGGGAGATTTGCGAGTGCTTAAAATATATCTTAAATTATGGCTATGGGTCTAGTACACCCGTCGATTATCAGTGAGTTGCTTGCAGTCAACATGTACAAAACTGATTGTTTTTTCATCTGTACATTTCCGTTTATACCGTTTTTAATACGAGTATAGTTTTGGTGATTTCTAGTAATTCCAGAGAAAGACGCGATAATAGCCCTTTAGTGGAATACACAAAACACGTCATTTTTCGGCTGATTATCGAATCTTCCTGAAATACATATCAGATCAACGATCAAATTGATATATAATGTTCTTACCTTGTATCTGATGTAATGCAAAAGAAATAATCCAATTCCTGATCGCCATTCCAAATATTGATCGCGTTTATTGGTCCAACGTTATATATCCAAAACACATAATCCACGCTGCTCAGTGTCCCCAGTCAATGTGTTATAGCCAGTGATGCCACGGATTACTTGTAAAAATAATATGATTACTGATAACTGATTACTCATTTAAAAAGTAATCTAGTTACTTTACTGATTACTTGATGAAAGTAACTAGGTTACGCAGTCGTCGTCTTTTTTGCTTCTGCGAAACAACATCACCCGTCTCATTAGGTAAGTGATAATGTTATCCAGTCTCTCTCTCTCTCTGCCTCTCTCTCTCTCTCTCTCTCTCTACCAAATCCATTCTGAGACAATGGACACAGTGCGTACTCCGCAAGTCGCGTGTAACATGAATCTCTCTCACTCTCTCACTCTCTCTCAAGTAGTCAAAGTACACTATAAAACTAACTAGATAGTTTATTTAACTTCATGCTGAAGCCATTCTAAAACCAGCTATAAACGTAAACATGTGTGTGTGGCTGTGTGCGTGCGTGCGCGAGCACACGTCCCATCTCCGGTCTAGCTGACTGTACCCCTGGCTCTCTTATCATCAGTATTATGAGATAGTAACTAAATAGTAATGCACAGCCACTTGCAAAAGTAACTGTAATCATATTACTGGCTTGTAAAAAGTAACAAGTTAGATTACTATTTACTGAAAAAAGTAATCAGATTAGAGTAACTAGTTACTTAGTAACTAGTTACTGGCATCACTGGTTATAGCGATACTGCACGCCCGAGAAGGAAAACCTGGACCGGACTTTTTTTTAATGCACAGCCCCAGCCAGAGGGATTCCAATGATGTGCAATACCATCCGGGAGACGATAGGCGGCGGTATTTGCCCTTTTGCGAGCTCAGACCCATTCCCAACGATAACATCAGGTTGGATGGATGAAAATGAATGGATATTGCTAATAAAATAAATAACGATTAAAACCAGACTATACTCGGGTCTGGCGCTGAAGCGATGGCGAGTTAACCCGACTATCATCGGGTCTGGCGTCCAATGAGTTAAAGGTGCTGTAAGTGGTATTTCTTGTTAAAATAAGTGGTCTATATGTTAAAATAATAGCTCTATATTCCCACAGCCATCACTGATATAGTGTTTGGTCAGTAACATGGGTATCTGCAGTAAACAAAAAATGCATTTTCTGGTATCCCATTCTCACTGTAAAAAATACACCATTTACCATTTACCATTTTTATCCAGTCAGGAGAGAGAACTGCACACTTGCAAAAATCTTAAGAAATAATAACTAGTTTTAAGCAAATATGTGCTTGAAACAAGTCAAATAGATTTTTTAAAAATCTTTTTATATCTAGGGTTCTCTCATAGATACTATATATATTATGTACATATCCCTTACCTACTCTTACAAGTTATGCTGCTAGCCAGTATGACTTACTACCATAGTGGCTTTATAACCTGTATCACTGTAAATATTAATACTACAACTCTGTACATACTGTACATGATTAGCACTATTACCCAGTAGTACTCATTTATATATTTTATACCCAGTTTAATCACCTGTACATTGTGTATTGCTATTGCACTTTACTGTTACATTTGCACTCTGGTTGGATGACAAACTTATTTTTGTCGTACTGTACTTCTGCTGTACAATACATTTGAATCTAATCTAACCTAATATAATCCGATCTTTATTTAATTTTTGTAATTGTCATTTATTTATTCAGGTTAAAAAACACACAAGATTATTTTTCATGTGTGACCTGTTTACAACAGACACTGTGGACAAACAGTTCGGGAAAAAATCCAAACATCAACAAACATATATATCAATAAAAACACGTACAAGCCTGGCGGCTAGGTGGTGCAGTGGGCAAGGCACTCACCACCAATGCTGGAGACGCTGGGTTTGAGCCCAGCTCTCCACATTGTTTTCAGTTTGGCTGGTCGTCCGTACTAATACAATTGGCAGTATTAGGGGGAGGGAAAACTGAGGGGTGGGGATCGGACGTTGTGGACAGCGACTCCTACAGGTCGGTTGGTGCGCCTGCGCAGTAGAATCAAGAAGTGATGGGGGCGGCGTCCCTCCAAAGCGCAGACCCCTGACGCTGAAAGATCGCGCCGCGCAGGTGAAAAGATGCGATGGCTGCTACCTCGAGTATCGGAGGGGACTCGTGCTATGTATGGCTTCGTCCACATTGCAGCCGGCTTGTGGGAGGCAAGCAACAGCGTTCGAGACAGGGGAAGTCAAGTCAAGTCAAGTCAAGAGTTTTAATTGTCACGACATACAGGTATACAATGAAATGCGGGTGGTCTTGCCCGCAACGATGTGCAATACAGTGGTACATATAATAGAATCAAAAGAAGGAAACAACATTGTGCAGTAACAGGTAGCAGGTAACATGGAGTGACATCTCGGTATCTGTACATAGTTATTTACAGAGCATATGGGACATGCTAGTTAGCTTTGGTAGTGCAATACACTGTTCCTGTTATTCTAATTTAAAGTGTCCTTTCCTTTGGCCATAAGTGTGCGTGTGTGCGACATGAGTGTGTGCCCGCTCATGTTAAAGTGTTAAGTGGCTGCTCGTGTGTGAGCGTGCACAGTGTGCGTGTCGTGTGTGTGTTCATGTGTGCTTGTGTGTGGACAGTTCAATGTTCTGAGCACTCAATGTTCATTGTTCATGGCTCTGATGGCCTGGGGGAAGAAGCTGAGCCTAAGCCGCTCTGTCCTAGTAGCTGGGGTTCGCAGGCGTCTGCCTGACCTCAGCAGCTGAAACAGGCTGTTATTGGGGTGGTGAGGGTCTTTCATTATCCTGCAGGCTCTGGATTTGCACCTCTTGTTGTATAGAACCTGCAGGGGGGGTAGTGCAATACCCGTGGTACGCTCGGCTGAGCGCACCACTCTCTGTAGGGCCTTCTTGTCCTGTGCCGTGCTGTTTCCATACCAGGCAGTGATGTTTCCGGTCAGGATGCTCTCTACAGCTCCTGAGTAGAAGGACTGGAGTATCTTTCCCGATACTCTGAACTTCCTTAACTGTCTCAGGTGGTAGAGACGCTGTTTCGCCTTCTTTACTACTGTGTCTATGTGTGTTGACCATGTCAGGTCCTCTGAGATGTGGACCCCCAGGTACTTGAAGCTGCTCACCCTGTCCACGGTAGCCCCGTTAATCATCAGCAGTGTTGGGACTAACGCGTTACAAAGTAACGCGTTACAGAAACGAAGTTACTTTTTGCCGCAACTAGTACTCTAACGCATTACTTTTGAAATTCAGTAACGCTACTTACGTTACTGAATGGTTCGTCACTGCGTTATTTGCGTTATATACGGCGTAGATTGATAGCGAGCGGTAGTGATTATTATTATTATCCTCATCCCCACCCGCGTAGAATGATACGAGGCGAGTCTGGCCACTGGCCAATCAGAAGTGCGCAAGAAATGCGGCTACGGAAAGAAATAGACCCTCTCTATTGTAAACAAAACAAACGCTCGCTATGAATCGACATAAAAAGAACGCAGTAACAAACTAACAAACCAGTTAGCAACTACTTGGAGAGATAATTAATATACAACATGGAAACGAGATAAAGAACATGTTTGAGGCGCTGCTGGAGTCAACTGGACTAACGTAACGTTACTACATCTCAACCACCGCAGACTTTGGTGAGTCAGTGCAATGTGTTCACTGAAACTCAAGTTGATCAACGGATTTTGACTGTACGAAATCTGCCAGGGAATCTCATAATACTAATCAAACAATATAAATATAGTCCTTTCATGCACAATTGATATCCTAACTATTCTAACGTTGCAATGCTTTGATTGATATCTTAAACAACGTTGCAACTTGCAAGATGGTGAATGAATGAATGAATGAAAACTTTATTTAACAGATTGCAGAATGGGTACAATACAGTACGGCTCAATACATACAATTGTTAAGGGGATGCAGACCTGAGAAAGACGTTTGTCTTGTTTCCATCAGGGTCCCCCATTTTCAATTCATATAGACATTTATGACATACACAACATACATGACATTTATGGCATAGGGACATATAGGTATTTAGTACTGATACATTTGTGACATAAACGGTATTCAAATATACAGTACCGTTACCCCTAGCTTTGGGTAGGGCGTTCCACATTGTTGTGGCATAATTGCGAAACGTTAGTCCCTTGTTTGAGCCGAATCTGGGTTTTACATGATTTGTTGAGCTTCCTCTGGTGTAGTGGTTGTGGTATTCACTGACCTTTGGGAAGTATTTTGACATGTACATGGGTACCCCGGTCGTATAGTGTATCTTGTAGACCAGGCCCATTGCAAGTTGCTGTACTCTGTCGTCTACTCTAAGCCATCCTAGGTTGTCAAAGTGGGCAGGGGTGAGGTGGGTTCTGGGGTTCAGGTCAAGTAGTAGTCTGACCAGTTTGTTTTGTGATGTTTGTAATTTTGTTTTAAGCGCCTTTGAGGTGCTTTGGTACCATGAGGTGCAAGCATAGTCGTAGTACCCTTGAATTATAATGGTTATAATGAAACGCTCCGGCGACATCAAGGCTGTTCCTTCAACCGGCGCACTTCTTATTATATGACTCGGGACAACATTTGTTTGTGTCAGATTTGTGTTTGTATCTAGACCACATTGCTTAGCAGAGTTCGGTGATGTGAATGGAAACTGTCAAGTTGATCAACCGATTTTGAGTACTATAGGGCATGGGACTCGGGAGCAATCTTTTTTTTTAATCTTTTTTTTTTTAAATAACAAAATAGTTACTTTTCACAGTAACTCATTACTTTTGGGTGTAAGTAACTAGTACAGTAACGAAGTTACTTTGAAATGAAGTAACTAGTAAAGTAACTGAGTTACTATTTTTCAGTAACTAGCACAACACTGATCATCAGTGGTGTGTGCGTCTCCTGCTGTCCTCTCCTATAATCCACGATCAGCTCCTTGGTTTTACCAATGTTCAGGAGCAGGCTGTTGTCCTGGCACCAGCGTTCCAGTACCTCAACCTCCTCCCGGTAGGCCTTCTCGTCGTTGTCCGAGATCAGCCCCACCACCACCGTGTCATCTGCGAACTTCACTATGGAGTTGGAGCTGAACTTGGCCACACAGTCGTGTGTGTAGAGTGAGTACAGCAGGGGGCTCAGAACACAGCCCTGGGGGGACCCGATGCTCAGGGTGATGGTGTTGGAGGTCTGACCCCCCACCCTGACCGCCTGGGGTCTTTCGCTCAGAAAGTTCAGTACCCAGGCGCTCAGGGCGGAGCTCAGACCTAGCTCGATCAGCTTGTCCACCAGTCTGGTGGGGACTATGGTGTTGAACGCTGAGCTGTAGTCAATGAACAACAGTCTCACATAGCCCCCCTTCTGACGGTCAAGGTGCGAGAGGGTGCTGTGCAGTACCTGGGAGACCGCGTCGTCGGTGGACCTGTTTGTCCTGTATGCAAATTGCATAGGGTCCATATCACTGGGGAGGGAGGCACAAATGTGGTCCTTGACCAGCCTCTCGAAACATTTCATGACCACAGAGGTGAGTGCCACCGGTCTGTAGTCATTTGGACATGCTGGGGAGGGTTTCTTCGGCACAGGGATGATGGTAGACATCTTGAAGCAGGCAGGGACCACTGACTCCGCCAGTGATTGATTAAATATGGCGGTGAACACAGGGGCCAGCTGGGAGGGTTGAATTGGACGATACGAAATTGGGATGGGAGAAAAATAGAAATGGGAGAAAAAGTGGATACAAAAAAAAACACGTACAAGCAACATAAAAAGATGTCAACGTTTAAAAACGTTAAAATCTTCTAACGCAATGAAATGTTCTCACTTCCAAGGTATTTCTGCAGCTCATTCCATTGGTAACATTTAGAAGCAGGTTTGCCGAGCTCAGCCTTTACACAGCTTCATAATCATTATGTCAAACGTGACGATGAAATGACAAGTGTGACAAACTGTAGTGACTAAGCTAAATACGACGGCGTAAAAAGGAAAAAGGTCTACTACTCCTGCTATATTTCGTACAGTAATTATTTCACGAAAAAGTCAATACCAAGCCCTTCTTTGATCCCAGCGGGGCGGGCCTCTCTGAGCCACCGCCCGAGCCTCTGCAGCACAGGTGCGGACGCAGAATTAAGAATCCAAGGTGACATTTAGGGCGCGTTCACACCTACTCTGTTTGGTCCACTTTAAGTGGACCATGGTCCCTTTAAGTGGACCATGGTCCCTTTAGATCGATAGTCCGTTTGGTTTGTACAGGTGTGAACGCAAACCGAACTATAATGAGGACCAAACAACCGAACCATGGTCCTCTTGAAAAGTTGGGACTCGGTTCGTTTCAATCGAACTATAGTACCTAATCCAGGAAGCAAAGTAGCCTACTCCTCTCTAGACTGGCGCCGCACACGGACAGTCTCTCTCTTCCTCCCTCTCTCTCCTCTCTAGACGCAGTCTCTCTCTTCCTCTCTCTCTATAGACTCGCGCCGCGCGCACCCCCCAACTTTCTCCTGCGTGAGGAGGACATTCGCGGACATTCTCTCATATAAAAAAAAAAAAAAGCTTAATTTCATAATAGCAGCGTGGACCAGCTCTGTAACAACAACGCATCTCGAGCTGCTTCTATGCAGCTGTCTAGTAGTTGACAGCTTACGCAGGAAGGAAAGCGCTCTCTCTCTCTCTCTCTCTCTCTCTCTCTCTCTCTCTCTCTCTCTCTGTCTCTCTCTCTCTCTCTCTCTCTCTCTCTCTCTACTCTCTAGTCGACTAGCGCCGTGCTCATAATAGTATCTCTCTCATTACGCTGCCGGCAACTGATTACGTTTGTGAGTGCTATAGTCCAATAGATGCGACAGCATGTCCTTTGTTTACAAATTAGATCCGCACCAAACAGGGTAGTGTGAACGCAGACCAAAATCAAACAATGTATCATTTTCACATTTGGTCCACCAGAAAGTCCGGACTATCCCTGGACTTTCAGATGTGAACACACCCTTAATGCCCCTTTTCCACTGCATGGTACCTACTCGACTCTACTCTACTCTACTCTGCCTTTTCGGTTTTCCATTACCAGGTACTTTTTGGGTACTTTTTTAGTCCCTGCTCTGTCGAGGTTCCAAGCGAGTAGAAGTGGTACCAGAAAAGTCACGTGAAACACTGCAGACCACTGATTGGTCAGAAGAGAGACGCGTCACTCGTTGGAGCGTCTGCACAAAAACAGAAAGCCGCCATCTTTAATGCCTCGCTTAGGATAAATTATTTGGCTTAGCCTTGGGGGTATCAGAATACCGCAGTAAAATAAAGGCGGAGATTACCAGGAGGTGGCAGAAGGAATGGGAGGGAGAAAAGAGAGGAAGGTTTTATTACAGCTTGCAGAATAGTGTTAGGGGAGGGAACGTCACCCTGGGGAACAACAGAAGAGAGCAGGTGATAATGACATGGTTGAGGTTTGGACACTGTGGACTAGCAGGGGGGGGGGGGGGGGGGGGGGGGGGCTGGCCCGCATTGGGAAGCATGAAAATGGACTGTGTGAATGTGGGGCAGAGGAAACTGTGCAACATGTGTTTATGGAATGTGCCAAATACGCATCAGAGAGGAGGGTGTTGTTCACTGCAGTACTGGATGCAGGGCTGCCTTGCATCTCACTGAGGACCTGAGGAACAGCAAAGGGCAGTGGTGAAAGCTGTCATGGAATTTCTTGTGGACACAGGCCTACATCCTAAGGTGTAAGGCCACAGAATTGTTGGGGGGTAGGAGTGAGTTAATTTCTTTGTTGTGGTTAGGTTTTAGGTTTAAATTTATTAGGTAGGATATGGAGGTGAGGTTAGGGCTGGGTAGTGTTTGTTTATCCTGGGTTTGTTTTTATTTTTTATTTGTATTATTTTTTGTGTTGTGTTTTGTTTTGTTATTATTTTCTTCTTTCTTGCTTTATCTGGCCCAGTCGCTGGGTTGTACAGGAGGTGGCGGTATGCGCCTTTCTGTGGTTGCGACCCGACATTAAGTCCAAGGAAGAAGAAGAAGAAGAAGGTTGAACAGTTAGGCAGCAATACGCCGAAAGGTGTCTAGACTGCCGGAAATTCACAAGAAGAAGAAGAGGAACAAGTGCAATAAACAAAATGAAACAAAACCGACATCAACACAATTTTCCACCGAGCGGAGAGTTTAGTCTCACAAAAGATCGCTGATTTGTTAAGCTTGTTGTTAGCTTAGGTGCTAATGTGCTAGCGTTTTAGCATGGCTATCGTACATAGTGTGATCAATATAACTCGCTATTGATTGTTTGTACTAGTAACGTTAATGCTAGTAGAATAGACACAACGTGAGGTAATCACCATCCATTTTAAACCGGTTATTACCTAATGCTAATGTTAGCAGATAGACGTGAGAGGTAACGTTAAAGCTTGTTGTTAGCCTAATGCTAATGCTAACGTTAACGTTAGCAGATAGACACGAGAGCCTAGGTAACGTTAAAGCTTGTAGAATAGACACAATGAGAGGTAACGTTAGCGTTAGCAAAATAGACACAACGAGAGTCTGGTTAATGTTGTTATTGATTGATTGATTGATTGATTGATTGATTGATTGAAAACTGTGTTTTACTCTGGCTTGGTCCAAGCCCTCACGGACATAGCTATGCTGGAGCTCTCATGCTGTACACCAGCGGCCCCGCCTCCCCACACGGAGACAAACTGAGTACTTAGTACCTGCAGTGGAAAAGGAACGAAGTACCAGGTACCTAAAGCGAGTAGAGTAGAGTAGAGTAGGGTAGAGTCGAGTAGGTACTATGCAGTGGAAAAGGGGCATTCAGTCTCCTGAGACTCCCTTTCTGAGCTATCAGAGTTCTTTTCCCATTAGCACGTGTGGCGAGAGCTCCTAATGTATGTATAACGTATAACATAAGTGATACAGAACCTCATCTGCACCTTTGTTTACACCGTTTATTTTTCTCATATTTTTATATTCAGAGTTACATTTTGTTTATTTTTTTCTCATATATTTTTTTTAATATTCAGATCTAATTCTATTGCCTATATTTATGTCTTTCTACTATTACCCTGCCCATACCTACTGTGTACCTCCCCTCCCCCATGCTGCTATGACGCCCGGATTTCCCCAAGGGGATCAATAAAGGAATATCTTATTCTTTCTAATCAAATTTTATTTGATTGTATCTTATTTTATCTAATCTAATCGTATCTAATCTAATCGTATCTTATTATCTTTTGGTATTTTTCTGCCCATCCCCCTCCCCCATGCTGCTATGACGCCAGAATTTCCCAAAGTGGATCAATAAAGGAATATCTTATCTTATCGTATGTAGCGTGTTCCTGGTGAACTCCACCAGGGTCGTACTGAACTAACAGCGCTGCTCAGCCACCCGTATCCCCGACGCGGCCGCTGTGGCCTTTTAAAAGCCAGTAGAACTTCCCCACACCGGCCTCGGCCTCCACCGCGAGGGGAGACGTGCATAAATTAGCCGTGTAAAGTTGCCGGAGTCGGGGGGGGGGGGGGGGGGGGGCTAACCACGGCGCTGAGGGTGGGTTTTTGGAGGGAGCTGGGAGCGTGGGACTTTGGGGGGGCGTCCGGGAACGGAGGAGACGCTAAGCGCTGCGGCTGATTTATGGACTCCCACCCACCTTCAGGCTTCAGTGAGTCCCCCTTTGCGCTTCGGAATACAGACCATATTGCCATGTTATTATGTGGTTTGGTTATTATTAATGTTGCTTATTGAGCGTAAGCTAGTTGCCGTAGGGGGGGGGGGGGGGGGGGGGAAGCGGTGATGGCAAATCATGCACTCGTAAAAACACACGTGTTTGACATACGACAAGATGTGTTGTTTCCAACTAGACACGTAAGGGTGTGATAAAGAAAAAACACAACATGTTTTAATGGCCACAAAATGTTAAGCCAGGTTGTATCTTTTTTTTCTTTTTGAACACATCCGTGTATGTTTATTTAAGCTCTATCAGCGAGCTTTGTATGCATTACATACAGCTCTATAACGAACTCCTGCAAATTCAGAGGGTTAAGTCAAAACTCTACTACTTATAGCAAGTTCACATTGTGTTTTCGAAGGGATCAACAGAAAGCTGAAAGAGTCTCAACAAAGTGCTGAAATACAGTATAAAATTACCCTGATGTCTCCTTTCAAATCCTCCAGTCGACGAACGCCCAGTGCTGCCACGACTGGTCGTCAATAAGATCAGCACCTTGACCTGACAGGTTAACAGTGATAGTAATGTGTGTTATTGGCGACCAGTGGTGGCAGCTCCGAGCGTTCTTCGTGCTTTCTCAGAAAACCACAGCAGAAGGTGCCATTAGAAAAGGGTCACTTTACACTGTATGTCAGCAGTGGCTAGTGTTTTCACCTTACCAGCCTTTGTCAAGACTATTTCTGTTGATCCCTTAGTTAGCCTAGTTAGTTAATTAGTTAATTAGTTAGCTAGTTAACCCTCACAATCCATCGCAGTTTGTTATAGAGCTTTTTATATTTGTAATGCATACAGTACAAAGCTTGTCAATAGAGCTAAACATACCCTGTTATTTCAACAACTCTTTAAGAGTGTATACTACTAGTTAGTTTCATTCAGGAGAATGGGATTGTAACTGAGGGGTACAATTCCCTGACTGTATTAAAGAGTATGATATATTAAACCACTACTAGTTATGTACTTTAATTACTGGCCATACAGTACATGAATATATATGGTGAACACCCACACAAGAATACGGCATTGACACATAAAGTACTATTTAGAGGGTATTTATTATTATTAAGCAACGTTAGGTTACAGATTGAGAATTAGGCTCGCGCTTGTATGGCGAAGAACACACGTAAAGTAAGTCAAGAGCGTAAGTCAATGAGAATGGTATGAATACTAGGATGGGTCTAAACTGACGCCACCTGTGGTATAGCAATTACATAGGGCACACTAGTACCAGCTGGAGACACTGGGGGGTTCCCTCCGGGTGTAAGGCCGGCCGGGGTAGAGGAATGTTCGGGTACAAAGTCTGGGTCAACGAGGAATAACGAGGTTCCAGATACAGGAGCCAGTGCATGTACTCCCTTGATCAGTAGACAAAGCAACAGCTATAATCCAGTATGCTCGACAGCATGGAAGACAGCTAGCCAGCCTCTTCCTAGAGGCGGGCTCGAGTGATGATCCTCACGGGGGGTAGATCCCAAACGACAGTGGGGTCGACGGTTCTCTGCTCCAGCAGTCACGGTCCCAAAGCAATATAATCCAACCAGAAATGGTTCTGCAGTCGCCGGTGTAGGTTCTCCGGTGTACATATCCAACGGTTCCCGTCTAGGACTCCTCGGGTGGGGGCACGAGTTTAGGCCGCCCAGCCTGGATAAGTGCACTAGCTATATACACGACGAACCGGTGGTAATGCTGGTCACTGAAGAACTGTAGCCGCACGATACACTATAAATGATAGACTATTACTTCACATTAGAATAAGTCGAACTCAACGTTACTGCGTTAAACTCTGACACTTTAGCAATCTATTCGCACGCGGTTCTCAAGGCTCTATTTAGAGGCAAAGTTGCTCACTTCACTGCACGTTGTCTCGTGGTGAAGGCTTTACTAGTAATGAACAAATTGCTGCTGTTTCCACCTGCGCCGTATTTATACGTAAGGTGAATTATCTAGTGCCAACCTCAGTTCTGTCTCGTATTACTGCGCAGACTCTGGACATGTTGAGACATGCCCGGAGTTGCCTTTGAACTTGCCGTTGGGGGCTTGGCCGTTGGCGCCTAGGGGTCGCTGTCCAATAGGAGAGCGAATATTACTCTGGTTTGTACCCAGGTAAAGGGATATTCCGTGTATATATACAAATAATATACAAGGGATATCAAACGATATACAAATATTATACAAGGGATCTCAAGCAATAAATATATATATTCGGTTTAATCTGACCCTTTGTAACAGCCGCCTCCTAATTAGTCCGCACCTAATTAGATAAAGCAAAGACAGATTAATAGTCCTGTCAACTACTCAATGTCTGTTGTGGGGAGTAGGGCAATCTACAAAGTCAGTGGGTCATGATCGTCATCAAGGGAGTCAGGGAGCCTTGGCAACTCTATCAGCCTCGCCACGGGTCGGGTGTATGTCTGTCCCTGGGCAATAACTTCTGCCGCTCTGACCTTTCCGTCGGCACCAGTGATCACTTTGCTTACGCGGCCGGCCGGCCACATAGCTCGGGGTAGTGACTGGTCCACGATCATAACGACTGTGTCCTCCGTCAAGTTGTCTCTATCTTTTACCCATTTCTGGCGGGTTTGTAGAGACGGTAGGTAGTGGAGGAGGAAACTGTTCCAAAACTTGTCAGCCAATACTTGACTGTACCTCCACATTCTTCGGCCGTTCGCTTCTTCGGGTCTGTACACCGTCTGTGGGAGCGCGGGGTCCAGCCGCCCCATCAAGAGAGTGTTGGGGGTGACTGGGTCGACATCTGCTACCTCACTTGAGACGTAACCGAGGGGCTTTGAGTTCAATACTCCCTCGATCTCTGTGAGGACTGTCGTGAGGACTTCTTCAGCCACGGTCTGGGCCCCAAGCACGGCGTACAGAGCTGTCTTTATGGAACGTACTTCTCTTTCCCAGGTTCCCCCGAAGTGAGGGGCGTTCGGGGGGTTAAACTGGAAGTCGATCTGAGAGGGAGCGAGGTGGGTCTTAAGTTCTGGGCCCATGGCTTGGAAGCTCTCTCTCAGCTCTCTTTCTCCGCCTTTGAAGTTTGTCCCGTGATCAGACAATAATATAGACGGTTTCCCTTTTCGCGCTGTGAATCTCCGGAAGGCCATGAGGAATGAGTCCGTACTCATGGTCGGAAGGAGTTCTATGTGTATTGCTCGGGTGGTCATGCATTTGAATACAATGCCCCACCTCTTCTCCGTCCCTCTTCCTTTCTTCACGTAAAGCGGGCCGAAGCAGTCCATGCCGGTGGAGTGAAAGGGCTTGTCGCCAAGTCGGAGGCGACAGGGAGGCAGGTCAGCCATCCTGGGTATACTGGGCTGTGCTCGCCACTTGCGACAGTCTAGACAGGTCCGCTGGAAGCGTCGTACTACTTCTCTTCCTTGCAGTATCCAATAGCGACGTCGGATCTCAGCGAAGACTCTCTCTGCCCCAGCGTGGTGCACATCCTCGTCGTATTTCTTTATGATGAGCTCGGTGACCTTGTGTCGGCTGTTGAGGACTATAGGGAACTTGACGTCATCCGTTAAGTCCGGGGCTCGTCTCAGACGACCACCCACTCTGATGAGGTCATGGGCGTCGCGCTTAGGGGCCAAGTGGAGCAGTCTGCTGTCTGACGGGACTGGCTTTGATCCCTGCAGACAGTCTAGCTCGTCGGGGAACGAGTCTCTTTGGGCTCGCTGTAGCAGAAGGAGTTCTGCTTCTTCGTAGTTAGCTGCATTAATGTCAGTAGTGGAGGGAACCTCAGGGTGGTGCCACAGGAATGTCTTTAACTGCGCACTCTCAAGGGTGGGGCAGTCGTCTATGTTAGGGTCGGTGGGGACCGGTGTGTGCGTCAACCCACAGAACATAGATTTCTTGATCTCTGCCTCCTCTTGATTAGCCTCCCGTGGGGTGGGGTTAGGCCACTCTTCTTCCGGGAGCTTGAGGAACTCAGGACCGTCACTGTAGATATTGTGATGTGTGAGGTCATCTAGGGACATCCCCCGTGTGATGACATCTGCTGGGTTCTGTTTCGTGTCCACGTACCTCCAGCATGCTGATTCTGTTAAGTCTTGGATCTCTGTGATTCTGACTCCCACGAAGACCTTGTATCTACACGAATCGGACTGGATCCATGTGAGTACGGTCATGGAGTCTGACCACAGGATTGTTCTTTGCACCGGGATGGTGAGTTCACGTTGGATTAACGTGGCGAGTTGCGCGCCTACCAGGGCTGCGCAGAGCTCTAGACGCGGGATCGATTGTTGCTTGCGGGGGGCTATCCTTGAGCGAGCCAGGATGAAGGCTGTGTGTATTTCTCCTCCCTCCTCTCGGGCCCGCAAGTAAGCCACCGAGCCGTAGGCTACTTCTGAGGCGTCGCTGAAGACGTGCAGGTCCATCTGGCACGTCTCCAGCCGCACTGTGGGTGGGAAGTAGCTGCGGCGTATGTTCACATTTGGGAGCGAGTTGAGTTCTTTCTCCCACTCTCTCCAGGTGGAAGCGAGGTGGTCGGGTATGGGGTCGTCCCAGCCCTGTTCCTTGTCCCACAGCTCTCGTACAATCATTTTCGCTCTGGTGGTGTAAGGTAGGATACACCCCAGCGGGTCATATTGCCTTGCGAGTGTTCTGTATACACTCCGTCTGGTGGTCGGTAGAGAGGTCGACCTTCCCTGCTCCATGGTCAGGGGTGTGTATCTGTAATGGAGCGAGTCTGTTTTGAAGCGCCAGACTAGTCCTAATGTCATTTCTTGGGCTTCACCTGGGATGGTCGCCATCCAGGTCTCGCTGCTTGCTGCCTTTGTCTCTGGGGAGAGGCTGCGGAGTACTTGAGGGTCGCTGCTGGCCCACTGCCGGAGATCAAAGCCGCCTTTGATCAGTGAGGCGCGGAGCTTGAGTAGGAGGGCTTCGGCTTCTTCTGGCGTCGAGACGCTTTGCAGACAGTTGTCCACGTAGAAACTCCTCTCTACACTTTGTCTGACCTCCTTGTCAGCTGCTGGGTCCTCTGCGTCATGTTTTTGCAGTGCGAACGTAGCACAGCATGGGCTGCATGTGGTTCCGAAAGGGAGGACCTCCCATTGGTAGATGGATGGTTGCTCATCCCCGATCATCTCTCTCCATAAGAACCGCAGCAAGGGCTTGTCCTCTTCCACTAGTCGCACCTGCAGGAACATCCCTTTGATGTCGCCGCTGATGGCCACCTTGTTTTGGCGGAAACGTAGCAACACGCCTAGTAGAGAGGGGCCGAGTGTTGGGCCGGGCAAGAGTTCTTTATTCAGATTCTGTAGTCCGATCTGGTAGCTGCAGTTGAACACAATACGATCCTTGCCGTTGTGGTGGACCTTGTGGTGGGGCACGTACCATGATTCGGTCGTCTGGTCGGCCTCTTGAATGTCAATTTTCTTTATGTGTCCCGCTGTGATTAGCTTGTCAATCTCAGCGCGGTACACAGTGGCTTGAGTGGGGTCTTTGGCTAGACGCCGCTCGGTGTTCAGTAGATATCGCTCCGTCGCTTCTTTTGAGGCGTGGAGGGTGGGCATACCCTCTCGCCTCAAGAGTGGAGTTGCGTATCTCATCACTCCATTGACCTCGACTCTCTTTGTCCTCTGCTCGAGGAGGGTTATGGCATAAGTGTCTTCCTTTGATCGAACGAGTTTCTTTTCATTCTTAAAGGGCATCGCGTCTAATGTCCATAGCCTCTCGACGTGCTGTAAGAGGGTGGTGTCTTCTTCTTTTATTCTTGAGTGGAGGCAGCGAGTGGCTGCTGGTCAGTTGGGAGACCCGGAGAGGGGGCCTTGTAGTGTCCACCCTAGGCGGGTCTTGACCGCTGCTGGACAGCCTCTGGGCCCGATGTGGACCCGGTCCGTTGGGACGATGAGGTGTGCGTGGTCGGATCCTATGAGCAGGGTCGGGGGTGGCGCCGTCGATGAGCGGTATAGGTAGTTGACGTAGGTGCACGTATTTTTCCATCAGCTTGGGGATGGGGTAGGTGTACTGTGACAGGCCTATGTCTTGGCTGGTGAAGGCGTTAGTAATCCTATACTGCTTCTCGGGCTGCCCGACTGCTGCTATCGTGAAGGAGACATGTTCACCCTTTATGGTCTTCAGGTCTCTTCTTATAGTACGGATTGTCATTGTTTCTTCGCTCCCTCGCAGACCCAGCCGGGCTGCGGCGGATGCGAGGAGGAGAGTCTTTTCTTTTTTTTTCTTTTTTTTTCTTGGTCTTTTTCCCCCTCCATTTTCCTCCGATTTTCTCCCATCCCAATGTTAGTCGTATGCCAATTCCCAGTCCCTTCCTGGTCGCTGCGCACTTACCCCCCACAGTCAGATCATCTGGGAGAGTGGAGGCTACCACGTGCTTCCTCCGACACACGTCCAGCCAATCACCGCTTCTTTTCACCTGGCAGCGCGGATTCTCATCGAGAGGGCGTAGCGTGTGGGAGGACCACACTATCCCCCTCGAGTCCTATCCGCGCTTAGCAGGCGCCCCGACCGAACTGTAGGAGTCGCTGTTTACAACGACCCGGACCCACCCCGCCAGCTTCTCCCACCCTCTAATACAGCCAATTGTATTAGTGCAGACGGCCAGCCAAGCTGGTGACAACCCCGGAGCTGTGAGCTGGATTCGAACAGGCGAATCCAGCTCACAGCTCCGGGGCTGGTGACGAACGCAATCTCCGCTCGGCCACCTAACCGCCGAGAGTCTTTTCTGACCCATCGTCCAGGACGGCGTAAGTGTCCATGACCTTGTCCTCGTAGCTTAATATCACTCGGACCACTTTCAAGAGCACTCGGGAGCTCCCGCTGCTGGCGGGGTCGATATACATGACGTTCACTCTCGAGCTGCTTGGGGGTACGAGTTTCTTCTTGTTGCTGTCATGTAAGACATCCAAGTGGGCGCCGTCGCACTTGCTGCATTTCTTCTTTAAACGGCACTCGGCTGCCATATGGCTGCGCGCGCAGCGGAAGCAGCGGCGGTTGGCTTTGATCCACTGACTCACCTCGTCAGCGGTCATCTTCTTGAAAGTGTCACATTGAGACAGCCAATGTTCCTTTTCACAGTATTGGCATACAATCTTCCACTTCTCTTTCGTCGAGGGGGTGTTGTGGTTCTTGTGCTGCGGTACTGACTCGGCTTGGTGCATAACGGTCACCGACCGGCGGTTATCATTAGATCTCCGAGGTCCATCTCTTGGGCTTGGTCCACTCCACACGAACGTATCCAGTCGTAGGCTGCTGACTTCCCTCGCGAGGAAGGCGGCCAGGTCTAGGAGGGATGGCTCGGGACCGTCGGGATCACGGTGGTCTCTCTGCCGCCGAAAGCGCTCTTGGCGGGCTGGAGGGAGCTTCTCTAGTATTCGTTCCACATTAGAGTTAGCATATAGTTCATGTCTCCCTTTCTCCTTTTGGGACCCCAGCATCCCTACCAGGGATTGTACCTTGATAGAGAGGTCATCCAATGCTCTATTGTCTTTGGCTGGGGGGAGACGGTCGATATTTCTTATTTCTTGTATCACGTAGTCCCATATGCGCCCATAACGCTGGTCGAGGGCCACTAGAGCCGCGGAGTATGGGGTGCTTGAGTTGGAATATGCCAGCGCTATATTATGCGCTCTGGGCACCTTGAGATGCTTGAGGAGGATGGCATATTTGTACGACTCATCAGGGACGTCGGACATCATAGTCTCTAAGCACATCCGTAATTCCGTGTACTGTGCTCTGTCCTCGTGCGTAAAGTCTGGGAACGTCGGTGTGCCAAGGTACGATGCCATGGATGGCTGGCACATTGGTGAGCGTAGGGGAAGAGGCCTCCTGGGCGAGTCTCCCCATACGTGTTGTCGTGGGCTGGTACTTGGTGGGTACCAGAGGCCGGGTACCCATGTGCTGTTCCTCGGTGCTGACTGTGCGTCAAACTCACCCGTGAGTTGAGTCGGGGGTTTGTAGCGCAGTGACTCGGGGGTGAAGTCTGGGCTGTACTGGGCCTCCTGGTCCTGAGTACGTTGCTGCTGGTGGGCTTGACTTTCCTCCTCTTGCTCTTCCTCTTCTAGGTCCTGAAGTCTTCTATTCAGTCTCTCGGCGGCGTAGGCCGGTTCTTCCCGGTTGCTGGGTCTCGTATGGACCGGTCGGGGAGGGGGTTCGGAGACGTAGATAGGATCCTTCTGTTGGCCGGGTTCCGGGTCACTTGGTCGGGTAGGGGAAGGTGCCCTAGACCCTTGTCGTGATGATGTCCTGGAGCTCCGTGCGGAGAGAGGGGGTGTCGCCCTGGCAATCAATTGTTCTATCATCTGCGCCTGCAGCCGGTCGCGCTCTGCTTCGCGCTGGGCGTGGGCGGCGTCGCGCTCTGCTTCGCGCTGGGCATGGGCGGCGTCGCGCTGGGCATGGGCGGCGTCGCGCTGTGCATTGGCGGCGTTGCGCTGTGCATTGGCGGCGGCGCGCTGTGCATCAGCGCGGCCTCTTTCAATGTTCTCTTCCGTCTGAAGGCGTCTGGTCTCCAGTCTTATGCGGTCGTCTTCACTCCTTTGTTGCGCCTGGAAGCGCTCTCGCTCGGTTGCAGAGTGTTCGCGTTCACTAAGGGCTTGCGCTTGGAGTTGCGCGTGAAGGCGCTCTCGTTGGTCTGCAGATTGTTCGCGCTCGCTCGTCTGTTGAGCCTGAAGGCGCTCTCTTTCCATGGTAGAGTGTTCGCGCTCACTTAATTGTTGTGCCCGGAGGCGCTCTTGTTCCATGGAAGAATGTTCGCGCTCACTAAGCGTCTGTGCTTGAAGTCGATCGCGTTCACCCTGAAGTCGATCGCGTTCAGTGGAGGCTGTCAGGGTGGCGATGAAGGCTTGTGCCAGTATCTGGTCCGCCTCGCTGGGGGATGATACTGACGGAGGTGATCGGCTTCTGACAGTGCTCGTTGGAGATCTGTTCTCCTGGCGCGCCCCGAGGTCCATCTCCTGGGCGCGCTTCTCTTCTGGTGGTGTCGGGTTCTGTCCCTGGAGCGCTTTCTTTATCCTGGAGCTCTCCGGGGACTATCCCGTTGACGTTGTCTGGGGGTATAGTCATGTCATGTCCCCCCTGGTCCCCCCCGTGAGCTTGGTCAGTTTCGTTTGAACCCACTGGGGTCTCTACTGGCAGGGTCGCCTGGTCGGTAGGATTTGACATGCTTTGACTATCCGTTTTATCCGCATTTAACGTCTGTTTAAAGCTAGGTATTAGAACGACAGCGTATTCCTCCAGATAGGGAGGTGGCTGACGTTTGCGCTGCGGGCGTTCTAGCTTGGGAGAGCCGCTTGGGGAGTGTTCACCGCTGGCCATGGTTAATATCAATATTATATTAGATATTACACTGATACCCTCCGGCTCGAAGGACCAATTGTAACTGAGGGGTACAATTCCCTGACTGTATTAAAGAGTATGATATATTAAACCACTACTAGTTATGTACTTTAATTACTGGCCATACAGTACATGAATATATATGGTGAACACCCACACAAGAATACGGCATTGACACATAAAGTACTATTTAGAGGGTATTTATTATTATTAAGCAATGTTAGGTTACAGATTGAGAATTAGGCTCGCGCTTGTATGGCGAAGAACACACGTAAAGTAAGTCAAGAGCGTAAGTCAATGAGAATGGTATGAATACTAGGATGGGTCTAAACTGACGCCACCTGTGGTATAGCAATTACATAGGGCACACTAGTACCAGCTGGAGACACTGGGGGGTTCCCTCCGGGTGTAAGGCCGGCCGGGGTAGAGGAATGTTCGGGTACAAAGTCTGGGTCAACGAGGAATAACGAGGTTCCAGATACAGGAGCCAGTGCATGTACTCCCTTGATCAGTAGACAAAGCAACAGCTATAATCCAGTATGCTCGACAGCATGGAAGACAGCTAGCCAGCCTCTTCCTAGAGGCGGGCTCGAGTGATGATCCTCACGGGGGGTAGATCCCAAACGACAGTGGGGTCGACAGTTCTCTGCTCCAGCAGTCACGGTCCCAAAGCAATATAATCCAACCAGAAATGGTTCTGCAGTCGCCGGTGTAGGTTCTCCGGTGTACATATCCAACGGTTCCCGTCTAGGACTCCTCGGGTGGGGGCACGAGTTTAGGCCGCCCAGCCTGGATAAGTGCACTAGCTATATACACGACGAACCGGTGGTAATGCTGGTCACTGAAGAACTGTAGCCGCACGATACACTATAAATGATAGACTATTACTTCACATTAGAATAAGTCGAACTCAACGTTACTGCGTTAAACTCTGACACTTTAGCAATCTATTCGCACGCAGTTCTCAAGGCTCTATTTAGAGGCAAAGTTGCTCACTTCACTGCACGTTGTCTCGTGGTGAAGGCTTTACTAGTAATGAACGAATTGCTGCTGTTACCACCTGCGCCGTATTTATACGTACGGTGAATTATCTAGTGCCAACCTCAGTTCTGTCTCGTATTACTGCGCCGACTCTGGACATGTTGAGACATGCCCGGAGTTGCCTTTGAACTTGCCGTTGGGGGCTTGGCCGTTGGCGCCTAGGGGTCGCTGTCCAATAGGAGAGCGAATATTACTCTGGTTTGTACCCAGGTAAAGGGATATTCCGTGTATATATACAAATAATATACAAGGGATATCAAGTTCAAGTTCAAGTTCTTTAATAGTTGTCATACAGAAGTACAGAATACTTTCATACAAAATGCTTCTTACTGTTACGCTCCAGAGACTGTGCTAAACAAGATAGTATCAAATAACATAATAACATAATATAGCATGAATTTAGAAGAAGAAAATGAGGTCACAGTTGTTCGGTATAGACATATGTACAATGTTCTGAGTTACCATATAATATACAATACACAACTATGCAGTGTACTAATGTACAGTACTATCTAGTGCAAAGCAGAAATGGGATGAGGTACAATTTTTGGTACAATTTACAGTAAGGTGTACGAGTTGTAGTGCAATCCTTCATCCATAAATATAAAGTGTGGGGAGTGGGTGCTACAGTGTGTTTGTTTAAAGTGGGTGTGTGCTATAAAGTGTGTGTAGTGGGTGCTACAGTGTGTTTGTTTAAAGTGAGTGTGTGCGTGTGGATGTGTGTGCTATGTGTGTTTGGTGGTTGTTGTTGTGTAGTGTTCATTCATTGTTCGTTTAGCAGCCTGATGGCCTGGGGATAGAAGCTACTTCTGAGTCTTTCTGTGCTCGCCTTGAGACTCCTGTATCGCTTGCCTGACGGCAGCAGTTCAAAGAGGCAGTTGTTCGGGTGGCTCGAGTCCTTAATAATTCTCTTAGCCTTCCCCTTGCAACGCTTGTAGTAAATGTTCTGGA
The DNA here is from genome assembly GCF_963971535.1 of Notolepis coatsorum. NCBI lineage: Eukaryota > Metazoa > Chordata > Actinopteri > Aulopiformes > Paralepididae > Notolepis > Notolepis coatsorum. The sequence continues at coordinate 207,034,172 of NC_140168.1, read as the reverse complement.
GGGTGGGGAGCCCCCCTCCGATTGTGCGTTCGGCTGAACGTGTCACTCTTTGTAGTCTGCTTTGGTCTTTTGCAGTGCTATTCCCAAACCAGGAGGTGATGTTGCCGGTCAAGATGCTCTCTATTGTACATGAGTAGAAGTTCTTAAGGATCTTCTGGCTGACTTGGAACTTCCTTAGGCGCCTGAGGAAGTAGAGGCGTTGTCGTGCCTTCTTCACCACACTGTTAATGTGTATGGTCCATTTCAAGTCCTCGGATATGTGGGCTCCGAGGTACTTGAAGCTGTTGACTCTCTCAACCGGTGCCCCGTCGATGCTGAGGGGGCTGTAGTCCTTGACCCCCGACCTCCTGAAGTCCACAATCATCTCCTTTGTTTTGCTGACGTTCAGGGAGAGGCTGTTTTCCTGGCACCATCCCGCCAGGACCTTGACCTCTTCCAGGTAGGCCCTCTCGTCGTTGGCAGAGATCAGGCCCACCACCACTGTGTCGTCAGCAAATTTGACGATTGTATTGCTACTCCGCTGAGCCACACAGTCGTGTGTGTACAGAGAGTAGAGGAGGGGACTCAGAACACAGCCCTGGGGGGCCCCTATGTTGAGGGTGATGGATGAGGAGGTGCAGTTGCCTGCTCTCACCACCTGGGGTCTGCCAGTCAGGAAGTCCAAGACCCACTGGCAGAGGTCATAGCCCAAGCCCAGGTCCCTGAGCTTGGCTATGAGTATGGAGGGGACTATGGTATTGAATGCCGAGCTGTAGTCGATGAATAGCATTCTCACATAGTTCCCCTGCCTCTTGTCCAGGTGTGATGCTGCTGTGTGATTTGTATATCAAACGATATACAAATATTATACAAGGGATCTCAAGCAATAAATATATATATTCGGTTTAATCTGACCCTTTGTAACAGGGATGGAAAGATGTTCAGTAATCAAGTACAGTATGAGATGCTGTAGTGCAGTGTGTAACATGTCTGGCTGTGTGACGATAACTTGTTAGCATTAAAGAGTTACACCAGGATAGCTTAGCTTAGCAAAGAGCTACTCAGACGTTAACTTGTTAGCATTAAAGAGTTACACCAGGATAGCTTAGCTTAGCAAAGAGCTACTCAGACGTTAACTTGTTAGCATTAAAGAGTTACACCAGGATAGCTTAGCTTAGCAAAGAGCTACTCAGACGTTAACTTGTTAGCATTAAATAATTACACCAGGATAGCTTAGCTTAGCAAAGAGCTACTCAGACGTTAACTTGTTAGCATTAAAGAGTTACACCAGGATAGCTTAGCTTAGCAAAGAGCTACTCAGATGTTAACTTGTTAGCATCAAATAGTTACACCAGGATAGCTTAGCTTAACAAAGAGCTACTCAGATGTTAACTTGTTAGCATTAAAGAATTACACCAGGATAGCTTAGCTTAGCAAAGAGCTACTCAGATGTTAACTTGTTAGCATTAAAGAGTTACACCAGGATAGCTTAGCTTAGCAAAGAGCTACTCAGATGTTAACTTGTTAGCATCAAAGAGTTACACCAGGATAGCTTAGCAAAGAGCTACTCAGACGTTAACTTGTTAGCATTAAAGAGTTACACCAGGATAGCTTAGCTTAGCAAAGAGCTACTCAGACGTTAACTTGTTGGCATTAAAGAGTTACATCAGGATAGCTTAGCTTAGCAAAGATCTACTCAGATGTTTACTTGTTAGCATTAAAGAATTACACCAGGATAGCTTAGCTTAGCAAAGAGCTACTCAGACGTTAACTTGTTAGCATTAAAGAATTACACCAGGATAGCTTAGCTTAGCAAAGATCTACTCAGACGCTAACTTGTTAGCATTAAAGAGTTACATCAGGATAGCTTAGCTTAGCAAAGATCTACTCAGATGTTTACTTGTTAGCATTAAAGAATTACACCAGGATAGCTTAGCTTAGCAAAGAGCTACTCAGATGTTTACTTGTTAGCATTAAATAATTACACCAGGATAGCTTAGCTTAGCAAAGAGCTACTCAGATATTTACTTGTTAGCATTAAAGAGTTACACCAGGATAGCTTAGCTTAGTAAAGAGCTACTCAGACGTTAACTTGTTAGCATTAAAGAATTACACCAGGATAGCTTAGCTTAGCAAAGAGCTACTCATACGCTAACTTGTTAGCATTAAAGAGTTACATCAGGATAGCTTAGCTTAGCAAAGATCTACTCAGATGTTTACTTGTTAGCATTAAAGAATTACACCAGGATAGCTTAGCTTAGCAAAGAGCTACTCAGATGTTTACTTGTTAGCATTAAATAATTACACCAGGATAGCTTAGCTTAGCAAAGAGCTACTCAGATATTTACTTGTTAGCATTAAAGAGTTACACCAGGATAGCTTAGCTTAGTAAAGAGCTACTCAGACGTTAACTTGTTAGCATTAAAGAATTACACCAGGATAGCTTAGCTTAGCAAAGAGCTACTCAGATGTTAACTTGTTAGCATTAAATAATTACACCAGGATAGCTTAGCTTAGCAAAGAGCTACTCAGATGTTAACTTGTTAGCATCAAAGAGTTACACCAGGATAGCTTAGCAAAGAGCTACTCAGATGTTAACTTGTTAGCATTAAAGAGTTACACCAGGATAGCTTAGCTTAGCAAAGACCCACTCATATGTTAACTTGTTAGCATTAAAGAGTTACACCAGGATAGCTTAGCTTAGCAAAGAGCTACTCAGATGTTAACTTGTTAGCATTAAAGAGTTACACCAGGATAGCTTAGCTTAGCAAAGAGCTACTCAGACATTAACTTGTTAGCATTAAATAGTAAGTTTAGCAAAGAGCTATTCAGATGTTTACTTGTTAGCATTAAAGAGTTACACCAGGATAGCTTAGCAAAGAGCTACTCAGACGTTTACTTGTTAGCATTAAAGAGTTACACCAGGATAGCTTAGCAAAGAGTTACTCAGACGTTTACTTGTTAGCATTAAAGAGTTACACCAGGATAGCTTAGCTTAGCAAAGAGTTACTCAGACGTTAACTTGTTAGCATTAAATAGTTACACCAGGATAGCTTAGCTTAGTAAAGAGCTACTCAGATGTTAACTTGTTAGCATTAAAGAGTTACACCAGGATAGCTTAGCTTAGTAAAGAGCTACTCAGACGTTAACTTGTTAGCATTAAAGAGTTACACCAGGATAGCTTAGCTTAGCAAAGAGCTACTCAGACGTTAACTTGTTAGCATTAAAGAGTTACACCAGGATAGCTTAGTTTAGCAAAGAGCTACTCAGATGTTAACTTGTTAGCATTAAAGAGTTACACCAGGATAGCTTAGCAAAGAGCTACTGTAGGGATTTCGCACCCATTTATTATCAAAACATACTGTTAGGCGTATGACCATATGATGCCTGATCATACGGCTCTATTATTCTCTCAATATACATGTAGGTTGCGTTGTGCCGGATGGCAGGTAGACAGGAAGTGAGTCACTGGCTCAAGTTAAATCACATTAAACCTGTTGCTACATCAGGTAGAAACAAGGAGCGCCACTTAGTGACCAAAACAGGGCACTGCAACTAAATAATAACACTCAAATATAGTTGGTTTTGTCAATATTCCAATGTACAGTTTTGCTTGTACAGTTGTACAGTGTTCAATTTTAGAAAAACTAAATCAAAAGTGTAACTTGAGTTTCGTTTATTTTCCGTGCCCTCCAGTGTCTATGTTTGCTCAGACGATGTGTGCTTTGTCTCATAGGGGCACTTCACACTGATGCTTTTAATAAGCCGCATGATCTCGGAATATTATGAGACATGCTGGTTTTGAACATAATGAGACGTCCTGGTTCTAAACTGTCCGTGGGAAGAACGAACATGTAAGAGTCTGTCCATCTTGATAAAAACAGCTCTGTTTTCGCTCTCTACTTCTCCCTTTTTAGAACATGCCATGTGCAATTACACTTCTCTGACTCCATTTTCTCTGAGAATTACTACTCCGACTCTCTCGTCTCCCCATGTCTGTGTCCCACTCGCTGACTCCAGCCGCAATGCATGTCGGAATGCACACATTTGATTGGCCGAGTAGCGTCACGTGAGATGACTTATGACTAGGGATGCTCGATATTGGCTTTTTTACCGATACCGATATACCGATATTGTCCAACTCTTAATTTCCGATACCGATATCAACCGATATCAACCGATACCGATATATGCAGGGTCCCCCCCCCCCCCCCCCCCCCCCCCCAAAAAACTGAATAATTTCAGGCAATTAACATTACATATCTCTTGTCATGTAATAACACAACATTATGCATACTTTGACAATAAATAAAATAATAATTAGTTGTTACTTGCTTGCCTGGGTAAATAAAGGTTAAATAAATGTAAAAGAAAATAATAATAATAATTTGAAAACCGATATACCGATATTTTCCGATATCAAATTTTTATGCCAATATCGGCCGATAATATCGGACATCCCTACTTACGACGCATGCGCTTGGTCAGTGAGTTTCCTAGGCCGCTAAACCAGTGCCGTAAAGACTAGATTAGATTAGATTAAACTTTATTGTCATCATACAGCATCATAAAGTACAGTAGAACCTAAAGAGGTGTGGTATCCAACCAGAGTACAAATGTTAACAGTAAAGTTACAAGTAAAGTAAAGTTAAAGGCTAGAAAAGCAGTGTTAAAATAGAAACGCTCCATCAAAATTGAATAACTCTCAATGATCTATTGGTTATAGGTCCAGACCCGGACCGCCTATTAGTGTGTCTGGTGTACAGGTTATGGAACTGCATGTACCACTGCTGACCTGGCATCGAATCCGGCCAGAGGCTTCTCTCTCCTCTACTCTGTCTCCCTCTCAGCCCTCCAAACTGTCTCAATAAAGAACGTTCTCTCCCGTGTCTCTCCTACTCTGTTCCCCTCTCAGCCTTCCTACTGTCTCAATAAAGAACATTGTCTCCTGTGTCTCTTCTACTATGTCTCCCTCTCAGCCTTCCTACTGTCTCAATAAAGAACCGTCTCTCCTGTGTCTCCTCTACTCTGTCTCCCTCTCAGCCTTCCTACTGTCTCAATAAAGAACCCTCTCTCCTGTGTCTCTCCTTCTCCCTCTCAGCCTTCCTACTGTCTCAATAAATAACCTTCTCTCCTGTGTCTCCCCTACACTGTCTCCCTCTCAGCCTTCCTACTGTCTCAATAAAGAACCTTCTCTCCTGTGTCTCCTCTACTCTGTCTCCCTCTCAGCCTCCCTACTGTCTCAATAAAGAACCTTCTCTCCTGTGTCTCCCCTACTCTGTATCCCTCTCAGCCTCCCTACTGTCTCAATAAAGAACCTTCTCTCCTGTGTCTCCTCTACTCTGTCTCCCTCCCAGCCTTCCTACTGTCTCAATAAAGAACCTTCTCTTCTCCTGTGTCTCCTCTACTCTGTCTCCCTCTCAGCCTTCCTACTGTCTCAATAAAGAACCTTCTCTCCTGTGTCCCCTCTACTCTGTCTCCCTCTCAGCCTTCCTAATGTCTCAATAAAAAACCTTCTCTCCTGTGTCTCCTCTACTCTGTCTCCCTCTCAGCCTTCCTGCTCTCTCTATAAAGAACCTTCTCTCCTGTGTCTCCTCTACTCTGTCTCCCTCTCAGCCTTCCTACTGTCTCAATAAAGAACCTTCTCTCATGTGTCTCTCCTTCTCCCTCTCAGCCTTCCTACTGTCTCAATAAATAACCTTCTCTCCTGTGTTTCCCCTACTCTGTCTCCCTCTCAGCCTTCCTACTGTCTCAATAAATAACCTTCTCTCCTGTGTCTCCCCTACTCTGTCTCCCTCTCAGCATTCCTACTGTCTCAATAAAGAACCTTCTCTCCCGTGTCTCCTCTACTATGTCTCCCTTTCAGCCTCCTTACTGTCTCAATAAAGAACCTTCTCTCCTGTGTCTCCCCTACTCTGTCTCCCTCTCAGCCTCCCTACTGTCTCAATAAAGAACCAAAGAACCTTCTCTCCTGTGTCTCCTCTACTCTGTCTCCTTATCAGCCTTCCTACTGTCTCAATAAAGAACCTTCTCTTCTCCTGTGTCTCCTCTACTCTGTCTCCCTCTCAGCCTTCCTACTGTCTCAATAAAGAACCTTCTCTCCTGTGTCCCTTCTACTCTGTCTCCCTCTCAGCCTTCCTACTGTCTCAATAAAAAACCTTCTCTCCTGTGTTTCCTCTACTCTGTCTCCCTCTCAGCCTCCCTACTGTCTCAATAAAGAACATTATCTCTTATGTATCCTCTACTCTGTCTCCCTCTCAGCCTTCTGACTGTCTCAATAAAGAACCTTCTCTCCTGTGTCTCCCCTGCTCTGTCTCCCTCCCAGCCTTCCTACTGTCTCAATAAAGAACCTTCTCTTCTCCTGTGTCTCCTCTACTCTGTCTCCCTCTCAGCCTTCCTACTGTCTCAATAAAGAACCTTCTCTCCTGTGTCCCCTCTACTCTGTCTCCCTCTCAGCCTTCCTAATGTCTCAATAAAAAACCTTCTATCCTGTGTCTCCTCTACTCTGTCTCCCTCTCAGCCTTCCTGCTGTCTCTATAAAGAACCTTCTCTCCTGTGTCTCCTCTACTCTGTCTCCCTCTCAGCCTTCCTACTATCTCAATAAAGAACCTTCTCTCCTGTGTCCCCTCTACTCTGTCTCCCTCTCAGCCTTCCTAATGTCTCAATAAAAAACCTTCTCTCCTGTGTCTCCTCTACTCTGTCTCCCTCTCAGCCTTCCTGCTGTCTCTATAAAGAACCTTCTCTCCTGTGTCTCCTCTACTCTGTCTCCCTCTCAGCCTTCCTACTGTCTCAATAAAGAACCTTCTCTCCTGTGTCTCTCCTTCTCCCTCTCAGCCTTCCTACTGTCTCAATAAATAACCTTCTCTCCTGTGTCTCCCCTACTCTGTCTCCCTCTCAGCCTTCCTACTGTCTCAATAAATAACCTTCTCTCCTGTGTCTCCCCTACTCTGTCTCCCTCTCAGCCTTCCTACTGTCTCAATAAAGAACCTTCTCTCCTGTGTCTCCTCTACTATGTCTCCCTCTCAGCCTCCTTACTGTCTCAATAAAGAACCTTCTCTCCTGTGTCTCCCCTACTCTGTCTCCCTCTCAGCCTCCCTACTGTCTCAATAAAGAACCAAATAACCTTCTCTCCTGTGTCTCCTCTACTCTGTCTCCTTATCAGCCTTCCTACTGTCTCAATAAAAAACCTTCTCTCCTGTGTCTCCTCTACTCTGTCTCCCTCTCAGCCTTCCTGCTCTCTCTATAAAGAACCTTCTCTCCTGTGTCTCCTCTACTCTGTCTCCCTCTCAGCCTTCCTACTGTCTCAATAAAGAACCTTCTCTCCTGTGTCTCTCCTTCTCCCTCTCAGCCTTCCTACTGTCTCAATAAATAACCTTCTCTCCTGTGTTTCCCCTACTCTGTCTCCCTCTCAGCCTTCCTACTGTCTCAATAAATAACCTTCTCTCCTGTGTCTCCCCTACTCTGTCTCCCTCTCAGCCTTCCTACTGTCTCAATAAATAACCTTCTCTCCTGTGTCTCCCCTACTCTGTCTCCCTCTCAGCCTTCCTACTGTCTCAATAAATAACCTTCTCTCCTGTGTCTCCTCTACTATGTCTCCCTTTCAGCCTCCTTACTGTCTCAATAAAGAACCTTCTCTCCTGTGTCTCCCCTACTCTGTCTCCCTCTCAGCCTCCCTACTGTCTCAATAAAGAACCAAAGAACCTTCTCTCCTGTGTCTCCTCTACTCTGTCTCCTTATCAGCCTTCCTACTGTCTCAATAAAGAACCTTCTCTTCTCCTGTGTCTCCTCTACTCTGTCTCCCTCTCAGCCTTCCTACTGTCTCAATAAAGAACCTTCTCTCCTGTGTCCCTTCTACTCTGTCTCCCTCTCAGCCTTCCTACTGTCTCAATAAAAAACCTTCTCTCCTGTGTCTCCTCTACTCTGTCTCCCTCTCAGCCTCCCTACTGTCTCAATAAAGAACATTATCTCTTATGTATCCTCTACTCTGTCTCCCTCTCAGCCTTCTGACTGTCTCAATAAAGAACCTGCTCTCCTGTGTCTCCCCTGCTCTGTCTCCCTCCCAGCCTTCCTACTGTCTCAATAAAGAACCTTCTCTTCTCATGTGTCTCCTCTACTCTGTCTCCCTCTCAGCCTTCCTACTGTCTCAATAAAGAACCTTCTCTCCTGTGTCCCCTCTACTCTGTCTCCCTCTCAGCCTTCCTAATGTCTCTATAAAGAACCTTCTCTCCTGTGTCTCCTCTACTCTGTCTCCCTCTCAGCCTTCCTACTATCTCAATAAAGAACCTTCTCTCCTGTGTCCCCTCTACTCTGTCTCCCTCTCAGCCTTCCTAATGTCTCAATAAAAAACCTTCTCTCCTGTGTCTCCTCTACTCTGTCTCCCTCTCAGCCTTCCTGCTGTCTCTATAAAGAACCTTCTCTCCTGTGTCTCCTCTACTCTGTCTCCCTCTCAGCCTTCCTACTGTCTCAATAAAGAACCTTCTCTCCTGTGTCTCTCCTTCTCCCTCTCAGCCTTCCTACTGTCTCAATAAATAACCTTCTCTCCTGTGTCTCCCCTACTCTGTCTCCCTCTCAGCCTTCCTACTGTCTCAATAAATAACCTTCTCTCCTGTGTCTCCCCTACTCTGTCTCCCTCTCAGCCTTCCTACTGTCTCAATAAAGAACCTTCTCTCCTGTGTCTCCTCTACTATGTCTCCCTCTCAGCCTCCTTACTGTCTCAATAAAGAACCTTCTCTCCTGTGTCTCCCCTACTCTGTCTCCCTCTCAGCCTCCCTACTGTCTCAATAAAGAACCAAAGAACCTTCTCTCCTGTGTCTCCTCTACTCTGTCTCCTTATCAGCCTTCCTACTGTCTCAATAAAGAACCTTCTCTTCTCCTGTGTCTCCTCTACTCTGTCTCCCTCTCAGCCTTCCTACTGTCTCAATAAAAAACCTTCTCTCCTGTGTCTCCTCTACTCTGTCTCCCTCTCAGCCTCCCTACTGTCTCAATAAAGAACATTATCTCTTATGTATCCTCTACTCTGTCTCCCTCTCAGCCTTCTGACTGTCTCAATAAAGAACCTTCTCTCCTGTGTCTCCCCTGCTCTGTCTCCCTCTCAGCCTTCCTGCTGTCTCTATAAAAAACCTTCTCTCCTGTGTCTCCTCTACTCTGTCTCCCTCTTAGCCTTCCTAGTGTCTCAATAAAGAACCTTCTCTACTGTGTCTCTCCTTCTCCCTCTCAGCCTTCCTACTGTCTCAATAAATAACCTTCTCTCCTGTGTCTCCCCTACTCTGTCTCCCTCTCAGCCTTCCTACTGTCTCAATAAAGAACCTTCTCTTCTCCTGTGTCTCCTCTACTCTGTCTCCCTCTCAGCCTTCCTACTGTCTCAATAAAGAACCTTCTCTCCTGTGTCCCCTCTACTCTGTCTCCCTCTCAGCCTTCCTACTGTCTCAATAAAGAACCTTCTCTCCTGTGTCTCTCCTACTCTGTCTCCCTCTCAGCCTTCCTAATGTCTCAATAAAAAACCTTCTCTCCTGTGTCTCCCCTACTCTGTCTCCCTCTCAGCCTTCCTGCTGTCTCTATAAAGAACCTTCTCTCCTGTGTCTCCTCTACTCTGTCTCCCTCTCAGCCTTCCTACTGTCTCAATAAAGAACCTTCTCTCCTGTGTCTCCTCTACTCTGTCTCCCTCTCAGCCTCCCTACTGTCTCAATAAAGAACATTATCTCTTATGTATCCTCTACTCTGTCTCCCTCTCAGCCTTCTGACTGTCTCAATAAAGAACCTGCTCTCCTGTGTCTCCCCTGCTCTGTCTCCCTCTCAGCCTTCCTACTGTCTCAATAAATAACCTTCTCTTCTCCTGTGTCTCCTCTACTCTGTCTCCCTCTCAGCCTTCCTACTGTCTCAATAAAGAACCTTCTATCCTGTGTCTCCTCTACTCTGTCTCCCTCTCAGCCTTCCTGCTGTCTCTATAAAGAACCTTCTCTCCTGTGTCTCCTCTACTCTGTCTCCCTCTCAGCCTTCCTACTATCTCAATAAAGAACCTTCTCTCCTGTGTCCCCTCTACTCTGTCTCCCTCTCAGCCTTCCTAATGTCTCAATAAAAAACCTTCTCTCCTGTGTCTCCTCTACTCTGTCTCCCTCTCAGCCTTCCTGCTGTCTCTATAAAGAACCTTCTCTCCTGTGTCTCCTCTACTCTGTCTCCCTCTCAGCCTTCCTACTGTCTCAATAAAGAACCTTCTCTCCTGTGTCTCTCCTTCTCCCTCTCAGCCTTCCTACTGTCTCAATAAATAACCTTCTCTCCTGTGTCTCCCCTACTCTGTCTCCCTCTCAGCCTTCCTACTGTCTCAATAAATAACCTTCTCTCCTGTGTCTCTCCTTCTCCCTCTCAGCCTTCCTACTGTCTCAATAAAGAACCTTCTCTCCTGTGTCTCCCCTACTCTGTCTCCCTCTCAGCCTCCCTACTGTCTCAATAAAGAACCAAAGAACCTTCTCTCCTGTGTCTCCTCTACTCTGTCTCCTTATCAGCCTTCCTACTGTCTCAATAAAGAACCTTCTCTTCTCCTGTGTCTCCTCTACTCTGTCTCCCTCTCAGCCTTCCTACTGTCTCAATAAAAAACCTTCTCTCCTGTGTCTCCTCTACTCTGTCTCCCTCTCAGCCTCCCTACTGTCTCAATAAAGAACATTATCTCTTATGTATCCTCTACTCTGTCTCCCTCTCAGCCTTCTGACTGTCTCAATAAAGAACCTTCTCTCCTGTGTCTCCCCTGCTCTGTCTCCCTCTCAGCCTTCCTGCTGTCTCTATAAAAAACCTTCTCTCCTGTGTCTCCTCTACTCTGTCTCCCTCTTAGCCTTCCTAGTGTCTCAATAAAGAACCTTCTCTACTGTGTCTCTCCTTCTCCCTCTCAGCCTTCCTACTGTCTCAATAAATAACCTTCTCTCCTGTGTCTCCCCTACTCTGTCTCCCTCTCAGCCTTCCTACTGTCTCAATAAAGAACCTTCTCTTCTCCTGTGTCTCCTCTACTCTGTCTCCCTCTCAGCCTTCCTACTGTCTCAATAAAGAACCTTCTCTCCTGTGTCCCCTCTACTCTGTCTCCCTCTCAGCCTTCCTACTGTCTCAATAAAGAACCTTCTCTCCTGTGTCTCTCCTACTCTGTCTCCCTCTCAGCCTTCCTAATGTCTCAATAAAAAACCTTCTCTCCTGTGTCTCCCCTACTCTGTCTCCCTCTCAGCCTTCCTGCTGTCTCTATAAAGAACCTTCTCTCCTGTGTCTCCTCTACTCTGTCTCCCTCTCAGCCTTCCTACTGTCTCAATAAAGAACCTTCTCTCCTGTGTCTCCTCTACTCTGTCTCCCTCTCAGCCTCCCTACTGTCTCAATAAAGAACATTATCTCTTATGTATCCTCTACTCTGTCTCCCTCTCAGCCTTCTGACTGTCTCAATAAAGAACCTGCTCTCCTGTGTCTCCCCTGCTCTGTCTCCCTCTCAGCCTTCCTACTGTCTCAATAAATAACCTTCTCTTCTCCTGTGTCTCCTCTACTCTGTCTCCCTCTCAGCCTTCCTACTGTCTCAATAAAGAACCTTCTCTCCTGTGTCCCCTCTACTCTGTCTCCCTCTCAGCCTTCCTAATGTCTCAATAAAAAACCTTCTATCCTGTGTCTCCTCTACTCTGTCTCCCTCTCAGCCTTCCTGCTGTCTCTATAAAGAACCTTCTCTCCTGTGTCTCCTCTACTCTGTCTCCCTCTCAGCCTTCCTACTATCTCAATAAAGAACCTTCTCTCCTGTGTCCCCTCTACTCTGTCTCCCTCTCAGCCTTCCTAATGTCTCAATAAAAAACATTCTCTCCTGTGTCTCCTCTACTCTGTCTCCCTCTCAGCCTTCCTGCTGTCTCTATAAAGAACCTTCTCTCCTGTGTCTCCTCTACTCTGTCTCCCTCTCAGCCTTCCTACTGTCTCAATAAAGAACCTTCTCTCCTGTGTCTCTCCTTCTCCCTCTCAGCCTTCCTACTGTCTCAATAAATAACCTTCTCTCCTGTGTCTCCCCTACTCTGTCTCCCTCTCAGCCTTCCTACTGTCTCAATAAATAACCTTCTCTCCTGTGTCTCCCCTACTCTGTCTCCCTCTCAGCCTTCCTACTGTCTCAATAAAGAACCTTCTCTCCTGTGTCTCCTCTACTATGTCTCCCTCTCAGCCTCCTTACTGTCTCAATAAAGAACCTTCTCTCCTGTGTCTCCCCTACTCTGTCTCCCTCTCAGCCTCCCTACTGTCTCAATAAAGAACCAAAGAACCTTCTCTCCTGTGTCTCCTCTACTCTGTCTCCTTATCAGCCTTCCTACTGTCTCAATAAAGAACCTTCTCTTCTCCTGTGTCTCCTCTACTCTGTCTCCCTCTCAGCCTTCCTACTGTCTCAATAAAAAACCTTCTCTCCTGTGTCTCCTCTACTCTGTCTCCCTCTCAGCCTCCCTACTGTCTCAATAAAGAACATTATCTCTTATGTATCCTCTACTCTGTCTCCCTCTCAGCCTCCCTACTGTCTCAATAAAGAACCTTCTCTCTTATGTCTCCTCTACTCTGTCTCCCTCTCAGCCTTCCGACTGTCTCAATAAAGAACCTTCTCTACTGTGTCTCCCCTGCTCTGTCTCCCTATCAGCCTTCCTGCTGTCTCTATAAAGAACCTTCTCTCCTGTGTCTCCCCTGCTCTGTCTCCCTCTCAGCCTTCCTGCTGTCTCTATAAAGAACCTTCTCTTCTGTGTCTCCTCTACTCTGTCTCCCTATCAGCCTTCCTACTGTCTCAATAAAGAACCTTTTCTCCTGTGTCTCTCCTTCTCGCTATCAGCCTTCCTACTGTCTCAATAAATAACCTTCTCTCCTGTGTCTCCCCTACTCTGTCTCCCTCTCAGCCTTCCTACTGTCTCAATAAAGAACCTTCTCTCCTGTGTCTCCTCTACTCTGTCTCCCTCTCAGCCTCCCTACTGTCTCAATAAAGAACCTTCTCTCCTGTGTCTCCCCTACTCTGTCTCCCTCTCAGCCTCCCTACTGTCTCAATAAATAACCTTCTCTCCTGTGTCTCCTCTACTCTGTCTCCCTCTCAGCCTTCCTACTGTCTCAATAAAGAACCTTCTTTCCTGTGTCTCCCCTGCTATGTCTCCCTCTCAGCCGTCCTACTGTTTCAATAAAGAACCTTCTCTCCTGTGTCTCTCCTCTCTATCTCCTTCTCTGCCTTCCTTTTGTCTCAATAAAGAACCAAATAACCTCCTCTCCTGTGTCTCCTCTACTCTGTTCCCCTCTCAGCCTTCCTACTGTCTCAATAAAGAACCTTCTCTCCTGTGTATCTCCTCTCTATCTCCCTCTCTGCCTTCCTTTTGTCTCAATAAAGAACCAAAGAACCTTCTCTCCTGTGTCTCCTCTACTCTGTCTCCCTCCCAGCCTTCCTACTGTCTCAATAAAGAACCTTCTCTTCTCCTGTGTCTCCTCTACTCTGTCTCCCTCTCAGCCTTCCTACTGTCTCAATAAAGAACCTTCTCTCCTGTGTCTCCCCTACTCTGTCTCCCTCTCAGCCTCCCTACTGCCTCAATAAAGAACCAAAGAACCTTCTCTCCTGTGTCTCCTCTACTCTGTCTCCCTCTCAGCCTCCCTACTGTCTCAATAAAGAACCTTCTATCCTGTGTCTCCTCTACTCTGTCTCCCTCTCAGCCTTCCTACTGTCTCAATAAAGAACCTTCTATCCTGTGTCTCCCATGATATGTCTCCCTCTCAGCCGTCCTACTGTTTCAATAAAGAACCTTCTCTCCTGTGTCTCTCCTCTCTATCTCCTTCTCTGCCTTCCTTTTGTCTCAATAAAGAACCAAAGAACCTCCTCTCCTGTGTCTCCTCTACTCTGTTCCCCTCTCAGCCTTCCTACTGTCTCAATAAAGAACCTTCTCTCCTGTGTATCTCCTCTCTATCTCCTTCTCTGCCTTCCTTTTGTCTCAATAAAGAACCAAATAACCTTCTCTCCTGTGTCTCCTCTACTCTGTCTCCCTCCCAGCCTTCCTACTGTCTCAATAAAGAACCTTCTCTTCTCCTGTGTCTCCCCTACTCTGTCTCACTCTCAGCCTCCCTACTGTCTCAATAAAGAACCAAATAACCTTCTCTCCTGTGTCTCCTCTACTCTGTCTCCTTATCAGCCTTCCTACTGTCTCAATAAAGAACCTTCTCTTCTCCTGTGTCCCCTCTACTCTGTCTCCCTCTCAGCCTTCCTACTGTCTCAATAAATAACCTTCTCTCCTGTGTCTCCTCTACTCTGTCTCCCTCTCAGCCTCCCTACTGTCTCAATAAAGAACATTATCTCTTATGTATCCTCTACTCTGTCTCCCTCTCAGCCTTCCGACTGTCTCAATAAAGAACCTTCTCTCCTGTGTCTCCCCTCCTCTGTCTCCCTCTCAGCCTTCCTGCTGTCTCTATAAAAAACCTTCTCTCCTGTGTCTCCTCTACTCTGTCTCCCTCTTAGCCTTCCTAGTGTCTCAATAAAGAACCTTCTCTACTGTGTCTCTCCTTCTCCCTCTCAGCCTTCCTACTGTCTCAATAAATAACCTTCTCTCCTGTGTCTCCCCTACTCTGTCTCCCTCTCAGCCTTCCTACTGTCTCAATAAATAACCTTCTCTCCTGTGTCTCCCCTACTCTGTCTCCCTCTCAGCCTTCCTACTGTCTCAATAAAGAACCTTCTCTCCTGTGTCTCTTCTACTCTGTCTCCCTCTCAGCCTCCCTACTGTCTCAATAAAGAACTTTCTCTCGTATGTCTCCTCTACTCTGTCTCCCTCTCAGCCTTCCGGCTGTCTCAATAAAGAACCTTCTCTCCTGTGTCTCCCCTGCTCTGTCTCCCTCTCAGCCTTCCTGCTGTCTCTATAAAGAACCTTCTCTTCTGTGTCTCCTCTACTCTGTCTCCCTATCATGATGGCCCAATTCTACACGGCCATCATTGAGTCCATCCTCACCCACTCCATCATCTCCTGGTTCCCTGCTGCAGCGGCAAAAGATCTTGCCAAGCTGCAGCGGGTGATTCGCTCCGCGGAGAGGGTGATCGGCTGTCCCCTGCCCTCCCTCAGGTCCCTGCACGACTCCAGGGCGCTGAAGAGGGCGAGAAAGATCATGGCCAACCCATCCCACCCCGGTCACAGCCTCTTCACCCTGCTCCCCTCTGGGAGAAGGCTGAGGATCCCAAAGGCTGTGAAAGCTCGACACAGACTGAGCTTCTTCCCCTCAGCCGCCAGGCTGATCAATGCCTCAGGCCCCCCCCAACCCCCCCACCCCCCCCCCCCCCCCCCCCCCCCACCCCCCCCCCCCCCCCCCCGGTACCCCCCCCCCTCTGCCCCCAAGTGACACTGGCACAATGACATTGACTGCACTGCACTAGTCCGTACTGGATCTCTGCACACTTCACTTTATATATATATATATGTATTTTATTTATTGATTAATCCCCCACTGCACTGTTTTCGTTTCTTGTCTGTGTTGGTGTTTGTTTACTGTGAAAAAAGAAAGAATGCATACACTGTATTGCTGCAACAATTACCAATGTGTTTTACACAAATGGCTCAATAAAGGAATCTGAATCTGAATCTGAATCAGCCTTCCTACTGTCTCAATAAAGAACCTTCTCTCCTGTGTCTCTCCTTCTCCCTATCAGCCTTCCTACTGTCTCAATAAATAACCTTCTCTCCTGTGTCTCCCCTACTCTGTCTCCCTCTCAGCCTTCCTACTGTATCAATAAAGAACCTTCTCTCCTGTGTCTCCTCTACTCTGTCTCCCTCTCAGCCTCCCTACTGTCTCAATAAAGAACCTTCTCTCCTGTGTCTCCCCTACTCTGTCTCCCTCTCAGCCTCCCTACTGTCTCAATAAAGAACCTTCTCTCCTGTGTCTCCTCTACTCTGTCTCCCTCTCAGCCTTCCTACTGTCTCAATAAAGAACATTCTCTCCTGTGTCTCTCCTCTCTATCTCCCTCTCTGCCTTCCTTTTGTCTCAATAAAGAACCAAATAACCTCCTCTCCTGTGTCTCCTCTACTCTGTCTCCCTCTCAGCCGTCCTACTGTCTCAATAAAGAACCTTCTCTTCTCCTGTGTCTCCCCCTCAGCCTTCATACTGTCTCAATAAAGAGCCTTCTCATCTGTGTCTCCTCTACTCTGTCTCCATCTCAGCCTTCCTACTGTCTCAATAAAAAACCTTCTCTCCTGTGTCTCCTCTACTCTGTCTCCCTCTCAGCCTCCCTACTGTCTCAATAAAGAACGTTCTCTCTTATGTCTCCTCTACTCTGTCTCCCTCTCAGCCCTCCTACTGTCTCAATAAATAACCTTCTCTCCTGTGTCTCTCCTACTATGTCTCCCTCTCAGCCTTCCTATTGTCTCAATAAAGAACCTTATCTCCTGTGTCTCCCCTGCTCTGTCTCCCTCTCTGCCTTCCTACTGTCTCAATAAAGAACCTTCTCTCCCGTGTCTCTCCTACTCTGCCTCCCTCTCTACCTTCCTACTGTCTCAATAAAGAACCTTCGCTCCCGTGTCTCTCCGACTCTGTCTCTTTATCAGCCTTCCTACTGTCTCAATAAAGAACCTTCTCTCCTGTGTCTCCCCTACGCTATCTCCCTCTCAGCCTGCCTACTGTCTCCATAAAGAACCTTCTCTCCTGTGTCTCCTCTACTATGTCTCCCTCTCAGCATTCCTACTGTCTCAATAAAGAACATTCTCTCCTGTGTCTGCTCTACTCTGTCTCCCTCTCTGCCTTCCTACTGTCTCAATAAATAACCTTCTCTCTTATGTCTCTCCTACTCTGTCTCTCTCTCAGCCTTCCTACTGACTCAATAAAGAACATTCTCTCCCGTGTCTCCCTCTCAGCCTTCCTACTGTCTCAATAAATAACCTTCTCTCCTATGGTCTCTACTATGTCTCCCCCTCAGCCTTCCTACTGTCTCAATAAAGAACCTTCTCTTCTCCTGTGTCTCCTCTACTCTGTCTCCCTATCAGCCTTCCTACTGTCTCAATAAAGAACCTTCTCTCCTGTGTCTCTCCTTCTCCCTATCAGCCTTCCTACTGTCTCAATAAATAACCTTCTCTCCTGTGTCTCCCCTACTCTGTCTCCCTCTCAGCCTTCCTGAATGAATGAATGAATGAATGAATGAATGAATGAATGAATGAATGAATGAATGAAAACTTTATTAACAGATTGGAGAATGGGTACAGTGCAGTACAGCTCAATACATACAATTGTTAAGGGGATGCAGACCAGAGAAAGACTTTCGTCTTGTTTACACCAGGGTCCCCCATTTCCAATTCATCGTAACATATATGACATACATGACATACAGATAGACAGTACTGCTACATCTATACATTTATGACATACCAGATTTGCAATTACAGTACTGTATTTGTGATACAAAAAGAGTCCAGAAAGAAAAGAGTATATACATTAGGCGTAGAAACTGTACATTGGATTGGGTAGGTGGGGGTGGGACTGTACATTGGAGGTGGTTGGGGGGGGGGGGGGGGGGGGGGGGGTAGGAGTGGGGGGGGGGGGTAGGAGTGGGGGGGGGGGGGGGTTGGGTAGGAGGGGTGGGTGGGGACTGTACATTGGAGGTGGTTGGGTGGGTGGGGGGGGGGGGGGGTGGGTAGGAGGGGGTGGGTGGGGGACACTGTACAACTGTACAAAACAACACTGTACATTGGATTATTGACAAGACCATACTTGGTAATTTACTGTACATTGGCGGGGGTTGTGTTCGGACATTTACAGGGGCCAGTTTCGAGTTGCAGTCTCCCTTATGTGTTTTTTGAGAGTGTTTTTGAAAGTGGGTAGTGATTCACATTCCTTTACAGCTTTGGGTAGGGCGTTCCACATTGATGTGGCATAATTGCGAAACGTGTTTAGTCCCTTGTTTGAGCCGAATCTGGGTTTAACATGATTTGTGGAGCTCCCTCTGGTGTTGTGATCGTGGTATTCACTGACCTTTGGGAAGTATTTAGTCATGTACATGGGTACCTTGGTCGTGTAGTGTATCTTGTAGACCAGGCCCATTGCAAGTTGCTGTACTCTGTCGTCTACTCTAAGCCATCCTAGGTTGTCAAAGTGGGCAGGGGTGAGGTGGGTTCTAGGAGTAAGGTCAAGCAGTAGTCTGACCAGTTTGTTTTGAGATGTTTGTAATTTTGTTTTTAGCGCCTTTGAGGTGCTTTGGTACCATGAGGTGCAAGCATAGTCGTAGTACCCTTGAATGAGTGCTCCTGCTAGAGTCTTCAGGGTATTCTTGTTTACCAGTGAGGAGATCCGGTACAAGAATCGAGTTCGTTGGTTGACTTTTTTTATTACATTGGATGCCATTTTGTCACAGGAAAGATTTGCCTCTAGGATGGAACCCAGGTAGGTAATATCTTCTTTCCTTGTGACAATATTGTCACCCACTGTAACTGAGAAGCCGTCGGTCTTGCTGAGTTTGTTATTTGAACCGAAGAGAATGGACTCTGTTTTGCCCATGTGTAATGATAGTTTGTTATCAGCGAGCCATATGCAGATTTTGCTTAGTTCTGAGCTGAGGGTTTTTTCAACCTGTAATTTGTTCTTGTCAGAGACCAGCAGGGCTGAGTCGTCCGCAAACAGGAACAAGTTGCAGTCACAAGCTGACGACATGTCATTTGCATAAATTAGGAACAGTAGCGGACCTAGTATGCTTCCTTGTGGAACACCACAGTTTACTGTGAGGGGGGGGGGATAGGGTACCGTTTACCTCCACCATCTGCTCTCTCCCCTCCAGGTAGGATTGCATCCAGCTCACTGATAGACTATCAAAACCAATTGCTTTTAGCTTGTCAATCAGAATGGTGTGATTGACAGTGTCGAAGGCCTTTTGTAGGTCCAGCATGACCATGCCGCAGTATTTGCCCGCGTCCACCTCTTGTTTGATGTGGTCGTTTAAATAGAGAAGGCATGTGTCAGTGGAGTGGGATGTTCTGAAGCCAGATTGGAATTCGTAGATTAGATTTTTTTCCGCAAGGTATTTTTCGACCTGTTCGTATACAATTTTTTCCATGACTTTCGAGATGGAGGTAAGGATAGAAACAGGGCGGTAGTTGCCTGGGTCTAATTTACTGCCTTTTTTGTGCAGAGGGGTCACTCTCGCAATTTTGAAGTCCTTGGGGACGTGTCCCTGTTTTATAGAGAGGTTTATTATGTGTGTGATGACTGGGGTGATGGCGGCTGCTGAGTCTCTGAGGAATTTGGAGGGGATGTTGTCATGGCCAGTGGCCTTGTTAGGTTGGAGGGCGCTCAGTTTTTTGAGTACCTCATCTGTTGTTACCATTTCCAGTTTGAAGTCGTCTTTGTGGACCCCTAGGTTTTTGTAGTAAGCTACTATGTGTTCTACCCCATAATGCCCTGAGTGGGAGGGTAGTTTGTTTACCAGTGTTGTGGCTATGTTTGTGAAGAAACTATTTAAGTAATTGGCTACATCCAGCTTTTCTGTGATGAGCGTGTTGTCCGTCTTTATGTTTATGTTTGAGAATCTGGTTTTAAGTTTTTTACTGCAGCCTAGTTGGTTATTGAGTAATTTCCAAAGTTCACGCGGTTTGTTTTTGTTTTCCTCGGTTTTGTCATTGATGAATTTTTTCTTTGCTGTTTTGATCATGGAGTTTACATCATTTCTTAGTCTGTTTCTTTCCAGTTTGAGTTCCGTCACGTGGGCTTGGAGTTCACTGCTCGTGCTTATGTTAAGCTTTGACTGACTTTTACGAAACTCAGAGCATTTTTTGTCTCTGGTTTTCATAGCGGTCAGTATTTCAGCGTGCATCCACGGCTCAGCGCGATTTTTTACCCTGGTGGTTCTTAGGGGGGCCATGTTGTTTAGTATCGTTGAAAATTTGGTTTTGAAGCCAAGCCATGTTTCTTCAACCAGTGTACCATTGAGCTCATCTGACCAGTCCAGACCCTCCAGTTCAAGGTTAAAGGCCTCGCTAGAGTAGGTTTTTAGGTCTCTAGATGTGACTGTTTTGTGACAGCCAGCCTTTTGTTTTAGCTTTTTGCGGGTACAGAATATCATATAATGATCACTTAACCCGCATGCTATAACCCCTTTATTGGCGATCTTGGACTTGTCAGAGGTCAGGATGAGGTCAATGGTAGTCTGAGTTGACTCACACACACGTGTGGGTTGTGTGATTAGTTGGCTGAGGCCGTGCAGATCACAAAACCTATTGTAGGATTTGAAGACGGGTGCATCTTTTTGTTGCATATCCGTGTTCCAATCCCCAATAAGAATCATTTCTGTATCCTCAACTCCAGCTAAGCACTCATCCAACACGTCATAAAAGCCATTTTGGTCTGGCGGTCTGTAAATTGTGCCGACTAGAACAGATTTAGCCCTTTCAAATAGAATTTCTACAAAAACAGTTTCAATAGCCTCATGATCTAGGTCTGTACGGTTAATAAATTTGGTGTCTTGATGGATGTACATACAGACACCTCCTCCATGCCTGTTCCTGTCATTGCGGACTAAAGAATAGTTCTCTAATTCAATTTCCGGGTCTGTTACTGATGGGTCCAGTTTGGTTTCTGAGAAACATAGTATGTTTACCTTTCCGCTACTGAAATGATTTCTTATTTCTGCCAGTTTGTGCCTGAGGCTATTTACATTAAGATGAAAGATATGTAGTCCGTTTTTATCTGCTGTGTCGTCAATATCATTGAGATAAAGGTAGGATTCTTCTTCTGTGGGAAGGGGGGGGGGCTCTGTGATGTCCGGAGGGGGGGTGGGGGATCCTAGTCCGTGTGGTTGATCTTGTGGCGGTAGGTGGGGAGGGGGGGATGGGGTCCTGTGTTCATTGATGTTAGGAGGGGGGGTGGGGATGATCCTTTGTCCTCTGCTGGTGTATTTGGTCTGTGTGAAAACCCGCGACGTGGGGGGGGGGGGGGGGCTGGTTGCTGTCCTCAGATGTCTCTGGAGGCCCTCCGTTGTGGGGGAGGGGGGGTGGGTCGGTTAGTCTAGCTGTTCTGGCGGGGCTAGCCGAGTCAACCGGCGGGTCCCTGGTGCTCACGTCCCGCGCTGATATGAGTCCCCTGATTGCAAGCTCTCTCCCTCTTGCATCTCGGCTCCTCTGCTTGGGCTTCGGTGAGGGGATGTCGCCGCCTGCTGGTCGGTTGGTGCATCCGCTGGCCGTTGTGTCCTGGGCCGGCGACGGTGTGGAGATGCATGCTATTGACGGTGTGAGGATGAGCCGTTGATTCTTCGCCTGTTGGCGCGTTAAAACAGGTCCTGGGTTCTGATGAATGTCTCCAGACAGGAGCAAATACAATAAAAACATCGATTTTCTATCAAACTTGCCTGTCGGGGGTAGTCTCTTTCTTTCGGGATTCGCCGTCAACAGTCTGTGAATAGTTGCCGCTCCAATAGCCGGATGTTTACTCTCCGAGCCATCCTACTGTCTCAATAAAGAACCTTCTCTCCTGTGACTCCTCTACTCTGTCTCCCTCTCAGCCTTCCTACTGTCTGTCTCCCTATCAGCCTTCTTACTGTCTCAATAAAGAACCTTCTCTCCTGTGTCTCCTCTACTGTGTCCCTCTCAGCCTTCCTACTGTCTCAATAAAGAACCTTCTCTCCTGTGTCTCTCCTACTCTGTCTCCCTCTCAGCCTTCCTACTGTCTCAATAAAGAACCTTCTCTCCTGTGTCTCCTCTACTCTGTCTCCCTCTCAGCCTTCCTACTGTCTCAATAAAGAACCTTCTCTCCTGTGTCTCCTCTACTGTGTCCCTCTCAGCCTTCCTACTGTCTCAATAAAGAACCTTCTCTCCTGTGTCTCCTCTACTCTGTTTCCCTCTCAGCCGTCCTACTGTCTCAATAAAGAACCTTCTCTCCTGTGTCTCCCCTACTCTGTCTTGCTCTCAGCCTTCTTACTGTCTCAATAAAGAACCTTCTCTCCTGTGTCTCCCCTACTCTGTCTTGCTCTCAGCCTTCCTACTGTCTCAATAAAGAACCTTCTCTCCTGTGTCTCTCCTACTCTGTCTCCCTCTCAGCCTTCCTACTGTCTCAATAAAGAACCTTCTCTCCTGTGTCTCCCCTACTATATCTCCCTCTCAGCATTCCTACTGTCTTAATAAATAACCTTCTCTCCTGTGTCTCCCCTACTCTTTCTCCCTCTCAGCCTTCCTACTGTCTCAATAAAGAACCTTCTCTCCTGTGTCTCCTCTACTCTGTCTCCCTCTCAGCCTTCTTACTGTCTCAATAAAGAACCTTCTCTCCTGTGTCTCCTCTACTCTGTCTCCCTCTCAGCCTTCCTACTGTCTCAATAAAGAACCTTCTCTCCTGTGTCTCGCCTACTCTGTCTCCCTCTCAGCCTTCCTACTGTCTCAATAAATAACCTTCTCTTCTCCTGTGTCTCCTCTACTCTGTCTCCCTCTCAGCCTTCCTCCCATCTAAATAAAGAAAACAAACTAAAGGGGAACCGATGTTAAAATAAGCTATAGCCTATAAATATAAGACTGGTATATACGGTCCACAAGTTAACTTTGGTTGACGTTGCTGTGGGTGTCGCCTCCGTGGTCGCCTCCAACATGGTACTATGTTCGCTGCCAGTGAGTGCAAACCCCATCTCTTCCAGCTCTGTGAGACTTCACAGAAGACGTCACCATCAGCTCTGGGTCCGTTCACATTCGACACGCATGCTGCTCTTGTCATTCCCCCACCCCCTCCCCCAAACCTCCTTCCTGTCTGGTTGACTAATGTGTTTTGGTTTCCTAATTTCACTTCATACAAAATTAGTCCAAAGTTAGATACACTGGAAATTGGGTTGATTTGCAGGGGAGGCTTTGTACCCTATTTTGGTCCCGTCTCTCTCTCTCTCTCTCTCTCTCTCTCTCTCCGCTGCACTGCAGACCTGACAAGGGGGAGAGGGGGTTACCGTGAGGACAGCGGGACATTCCCCCCGGGCGGTGGCTTCTATCCAGTGGCATAGCGCTGCATGTGGCGGAGGAGGAGGGGAGTTACGCCCGGCGCTCACTGTACAGCGGGAACCGGCCCTCACATGCCGTCTAGTAAAACCAGAAACTAATCGGATCAGGATCGGGTCAAACAGGCGAGCGAGCGAACCCCAAAGACAGCCCCGCGAGAGGAACCAAACTGATTTTAACAACGACAGGGGGGCCTGTTTGCGAGCCAGACAGAGGAGAATCATAGGCTGGTAGAAGGGGGGGGGGTTATTGTTGAGGGTCATTTCAATAAGCAAACACGAGCGCCAATATCTCCCAGCATCCACCTCTGCTCAGCGTGGAGTCCACTGGAAAGGCCTCCCTTATAGCTCGTCTCCCGAGCTCAGCGCTTGGATCCGTTCCGATGAATGATTCCAGGAGAACAATGGTAGCTGGAAGCTCGGGGGCTGGTTGACAGCCTCTCTGGCGCGTCTGGTGTCCTATGAGACCCACGTGGAGGAAACCTGGAGTCCGACACCAAATCAAATTAGGAAAAACTTTCTCATTCGAAAAAGGCAATCAACGGTTAATGTTGTAATGGGTGATTATCGATTTTCCAAAACGTCCCCACGCTCAATTCACGTATGAGATATTGCTACTCTAAAGCTTTGAGAAAACAAAGTGACAGGCTGATTTTGAAGGTCGTAAGTTTGTGTGTGCTGTTACCATTTTTGTTTATTATTATACATTTTTTATATATATTGAGTCTATGTGTCAGCATTTACCTGTGAATTCTGCGTCCGTTGGAAACAGAAGCGACACGTGTCAGTGTTCTGGTGGCTGGGGTCCGTGACCTTGGGGGTCCGTGACCTTAGGGGCCTGTGACCTTGGGGGCCCGTGCAGAGGCCCACACACCAAGGGTCACGATGGCCACAGGTCAGCGATCTTTCCAACTGAACGAGTCGAGAGGGATGACGCCTGTTATTTCTTCGTCTTTTATAGACGAAGGCAAAAGTATAGGTCTTCACGACAATGTTTGTCAGTGCAGTCTTGTTTTGTATTGGTGTATTTGATATTAAATGTAGGGTCTTTGTAATGTCTAGTTATTTATGTTATATGATGTTTGTTCAGGGTATCTGCACGTTTCAACTTTTACATTTAAGTCAAGTAACATTTTTAAGACCTTTTTAATACCACTTTAATAGGAATTTCACGACCCAAAAAAAAAAAACACATAGCGACACTGAACTGACAGCAGCACTTGTGCGCCAATAAAAATTCTCACGCGTTCCATACAAGCTCTTGTCAGACGCACCAAGCTCCCGGTAGCCCCGCAAAGAACAACCACTTGAATACAAAAACATTTCATATATTCTATTCTCCTGCCCCCCCCCCCCCTCACACATGATGTTTGTTTTTTTGTTAGAAATACACAGGTTTAGATAGGATATGCCTCTATATAAGTGACTGTGACAAAAAACCTTGATAAATTCTCCCAAAAAACAACAACAATAACAACAACGACTACCGCCCTGTAGCCCTCACCTCCATAGCCATGAAGTGCTTTGAGAAGCTAGTGAAGGGCTACATCTGTTCCTCCCTCCCCATCAACCTGGACCCCCTGCAATTTGCATATCGCCCCAACAGGTCCACGGAGGACGCCATAGCCCATGTGCTGCACACAGCAGCATCACACCTGGACAAGAGGCAGGGGAACTATGTGAGAATGCTGTTCATCGACTACAGCTCAGCATTCAATACCATAGTCCCCTCCAAACTCATAGCCAAGCTCAGGGACCTGGGCTTGAACTATGACCTCTGCCAGTGGGTCCTGGACTTCCTGACGGGCAGACCCCAGGTGGTAAGAGCAGGCAACTGCACCTCCTCATCCATCACGCTCAACATAGGGGCCCCCCAGGGCTGTGTTCTGAGCCCCCTCCTCTACTCCCTGTACACACATGACTGCGTGGCACAGCGGAACAACAACACAATCATCAAATTTGCTGATGACACAGTAGTGGTGGGCCTGATCTCTGCCAACGACGAGAGGGCCTACCTGGAAGAGGTAGAGAATCTGTCACAGTGGTGTCAGGAGAACTGCCTCTCCCTGAACGTCAGCAAAACAAAAGAGATGATTGTGGACTTCAGGAGGTCGGGGGTCAAGGACTACAGCCCCCTCAGCATCGACGGGGCACCGGTTGAGAGAGTGAACAGTTTCAAGTACCTCGGAGCCCACATATCCGAGGACTTGACATGGACCACACACATTGACAGTGTTGTGAAGAAGGCACGACAACGCCTCTACTTCCTCAGGCGCCTAAGGAAGTTCCAAGTCAGTCAGAAGATCCTTAGGAACTTCTACTCATGTACAATAGAGAGCATCCTGACTGGCGACATCACCTCCTGGTTTGGGAATAGCACTGCACAAGACCGTAGCAGACTACAAAGAGTGACACGTTCAGCCGAACGCACAATTGGAGGGGGGCTTCCCACCCTCCAGAACATTTACAACAAGCGGTGCAGGGGGAAGGCTAAGATAATTATTAAGGACTCGAGCCACCCGAACAACTGCCTCTTTGAACTGCTGCGGTCAGGCAAACGATACCGGAGTCTTAAGGCGAGCACAGAAAGACTCAGAAGAAGCTTCTATCCCCAGGCCATCAGGCTGCTAAACGAACAATAAACACTATGCAACAACCATCAAATGCACACAGCACACACACCCACACACTCACTTAAACCACACAAACACAATTTATATTTATTGATAAAGGATTTGCACTACAACTCGTACACCCACTGTAAATTGTACCTAAATTGCACCTCATCCCATTTCTGCCTTGCACTATATAGTATTGTATTAGTACACTGCACAGTATTGTATATTATATGGTAACTCAGTTACGTCTATTCTGCATCGAACATTGTACATATGTCTATACTGAACACTGTGACCTCATTTTTTTTTTTTACTTCTAATTTACATGCTATACTATGTTATTTTATTTCATACTTATCTTGTCTTGCACAGTCTCTGGAGCGTAACAGTAAGAAGCATTTTGTATAAAAGTATTCTGTACTTCTGTATGACAAGAAACTTGAACTTGAACTTGAAAACAACAACATCATCCGTCTTATGCCGTCCGAGAACGAGTATACGTGTTTCGAAAAAGAGCGTTGTGGACCAGAGCCACGAGTATATACGTGACGAGTTGTTATTGTTTTATTCCATATTTATAACGCTTCTTAGGTACCCGATCCACTACCAGCATCTTTTCACATATTTGATTTTCGAAACATGCAGTACCGGCCAGACCCGCTTAGGGGCGACATCGCTCCACTGCAGTATCATTATGTGAATTTAAAAAAAAAATTAAAAGTACAGTTCTGTGTGCGGATCATAGTTCCTTGATCCCAGCCGAACATCCTCCATCTTGGATCAGTTTGGCGAGCGTTTTTTTCAGCGTGGAATAATGGGATTTATAATTAGCCAATGTGCATATCGATCTACCAGAATCCGATGACTGGTGAGGAAATGCTGCCGGCGATCACATGGCCTGACGGTAGGATAATATTACCCCAAATTACAGCTGGATTGGACATTGTTTTATAACGTAACGTGATCGGTCAATGAAAATGCTATATTGAACGCACACTGTATTGGTAATCAATAATAGTAATCGGCGTTCCCCGCCGCCCCCATTTCATCCATAGATGCTCTGTAATAGTCCGGATGCTACGCAGTTTGTTTTATTTCATTCGTATATATACAGCAGAAATGGCGTTTGATATAACGGCGCCAACGTTTAGCCTATTATCTAGCTCTCGGGAAAAAAGACGAGACGAAAAGTGCGATAAACCTTATATTCACGACGCTATAAAATGACAACCAACCGATGGATTTTTATTTTCTTTAAGCCATTATGAAGGCACGGTTTATGCACTCAAGTGACAATGAGAATGGACAGATAGCAATACTATAAATGATATATAAAGCTCTTAGAAAGTACATCGGTTTGTTTACTTTCTGCTGTCCTCTGAGGCCTAAATCGCCGGGCCCCGCCGGTCATCATAGTGTTAACGAAGACGGCTATCGAGGGCCAAATGGAGCCGATACATGGCCTCTGTTTGCCGCTGAGATGACATCACTCACTTTGGGCCAATGATGCTCAAAGCGGCAAAACACCCCCTGTTAAAATAAAACAAAAAAAACACACAAAAAAACATGTTGACATGAAACAGGCTCACAAGTTTAATCTCGTTCATAACTACAACCCGAGCGAAACGGTTAACGTGAACCTTCTCGAGGGGAGACACTAAGCGACCAGTGCAACTAAAACACACACCTGGTTTGTTTCAGGGGCCCTATTATTCACGATGTGAATGAGTATTTACACGTGAAGTTCGGTTGAAGTTTCTCCGGTCGCGACGGAGATGTGTCCAATCCCCAACCCCCCACCCCTGTGTGTGTGGGTGTGTGCGCGTGTGTGCGTGCTACACGCGGCTAAGGTTTCAGTTTTTAACCCCCCGAAAATTGAGTCACATCTGTAACATGTGTTTTCCATTGTTGAATATGCACTGTGTGTGCGTGTGTGTGTGTGTGTGTGTGTGTGTGTGTGTGTGTGTGTGTGTGTGTGTGTGTGTGTGTGTGTGTGTGTGTGTGTGTGTGTGTGTGTGTGTGTGTGTGTGTGTGTGTGTGTGTGTGTGTGTGTGTGCGTGTGTGTGTGTGTGTGTGTGTGTGTGTGTGTGTGTGTGTGTGTGTTGTGTTTGGCCCTGGGACAATCTGAGAATGTGATAGTAATATGATAAAGGTGGTCAATGGAGGCTTTAACCCTTGGACCGTCCTCCATAAACCGACACTTTTCACTTGGTTAAATAATGATGCAATAAGTAGAGAGAGCTGGAGAGGGTGCGACCGGTTCGGGGGTCGTGACCTGTGCCTGACCTATATGGAAAATCTAGAGGTAAACGACTGGTACCCACGGCGTATCATTTCAACCCCCCCCCCCCCCCTGAGTGTGAAAGTAATCCATCTGATTCTTTATATGAATGAGATCGGGTTTTGTGCAAACTGGTCAAGTTTTATTTGGTCACATAAAAGTGTCTTTTCCGTGGAGACCACCATCATCTTTGACCTTTTTTTCTTTTTTTATATATATATTTCTTCTTACCGTATATATATATATTATATATCCACTTCTGTCTGTACATACCTGCATATAATGCTGTTTACATATCTGTAGATACTATATCTGTACATCCTTATCTACTCTTACTAGTTATGCTGCTGGCCAGTATGACTTACTACCATAGTGTCTTTATCACTGTATCACTGTGATACATCTGATTAGCACTATTACTAATTTATATATTTTATACCAAGATTAATCACCTGTATATTGTATATTACTATTACACTTTACTGTTACATTTGCACTATGGTTGGATGCCAAGTTTATTTTTTGTTGTACTGCACTTTTGCTGTATGATGACAATACATTTGAATCTAATCTAACCAGATTTCTTAGATTTTTTTTATGTGTCATTTATTTATTCAGGTAAAACACACACGATTCTTTGTACTGTACTTGTGCTGTATGATGACAATACATTTCAATCGAATCTAATGTAATGTAATGTAATGTAGTGTAATGTAATGTAATCTAACTATGAGGGTTACGTACTAATGCAAGGTTTCCTCCAGGTGGCTTGCCGGGGGCAGTGCGCGGCCCTCACACGGCTCTCCGAATGCCCGGCGGTGCGGCCCGATCCGTTCATCACCAGGCTGTCTTTTGAATCAGGGCCCTGGTGAGGGGCGTCTGCGGCGCATGTGTTTACCGTCGTACACGTCTCCCTCGGCAGCCTCCAGCCGCTTGATGGATCTGTCTGGCGCTCTCTCTGCCGAAGCCATATCGGTGACCCTGCCTGTGGGGATGACGAGTGGGGGGGGGGGGGGGGGGGGGGGTGCTCACACAAAACTGTCCGTCAAAGTCGGGAGTGCGCAGGTGTTGTCATTAATGAGCCTGTCGCTCAATAAACATCCCGGGATGATCTGGGGCGCGTCGGCGATGAGTCATAACTGTGTGAGGATCATTTATATAAAAGTGGAGACATGTGAAGTGAAAGCATCGTTAAAAGGAACACGCCAGCGTTATGATGAATGCGCTGACCGTCTTCCACAGACGAGAAGATGAACATCAATTGGAAAAGCTATCCGGCTGCAAGCCAGCCTAGCTTAGAGCAAATTAATGGAAGCGGATTACGGACCACTACCATAGCTTAAAACTCAGAGAGAGGTGTTTTTTTTGCCACCGGCTAGGCTAGTGGTCCATATCTGCATCCCTTCATTTGTGCTAAGCTAGGCTAGCTGGCAGCCGGACTTAGATTTAGATTTGTTTATTAAGGACAATGCAAATTAATGAACATCATTTACATGAGTGTATGCAATACATCACAGCATGATAAGGACGTAAATATGCCGGGAATAGCACAGGGCTAATTTCCACCCGTAGTCCTAACATAAAACAAACACAAAACGGACCATACAACGTTCATTCATAAAAACTGACATCACTGACATGACCACACTAACATGACATTCAGTCAGTACAACATCACTAACATCCCTAATGAGTGCATATTTGGCTGTCTAACAGCCATTTCCTGAGTTGGCCCCTAAAGGTGGACAGGGTGGTACATTCCCTTAAGGCAGTGCTTCTCAAACTTTTTCTGTCAGGCCCCCCTTTGGCGGACCAAAATATTTTGGCCCCCCCCCCCTCGCCCCAACAAAATAGTCATGAAATGGGCCATGTTTAAATTTATTGAAATAACACCAATATCGTGACCTTTCAAATTGGCCCTATATTTTGTTTTCAGAGCTGTCATGGATGAAAAGCCAGCTTCACACAGATACTGTATGTGGTGCTGAATGGTATCAACACCTTAACTGCTGCATCATGAGATACTTGGTACTCAGCACCACACTCTGAAACTAGCTCTCCAGGTGGTATCAGATGAGATTTCAAAGAGTTCTTCCAAGAGTTTGGATGGAGATGTGTCAGGAAGCTTTGTCTCAATGTTGTCTGTAAAGTTTTTTTTTATCCAGAGTAACTTGGTGATCCTTTTGTGTTTTATTAAATAATGATTTTCAGATTTTGAGAAATGGTATTTTCATGGAGAACAGTGCAGCTGCAACAGATAGCACTTTAGTGATAATTTTCTGTAATCCAATTATTTAAATTTTTTTTATTTTTTTTTATAAATCTCAAGGCCCCCCCTGTCATGCCTCTGCGCCCCCCCTGGGGGGCGCGCCCCCCACTTTGAGAAACACTGCCTTAAGGGGACCGGAAGGCTGTTCCATGTTCCACTTCCCTTTATCGATAGACATTTTTTGCTGAAGGCGGTCTTTCTAAAATGGACCTCACAATCCCCTCTGGTGTTTGACCTAGTGGCTAATCCAGTGTTCCTTTTCTCGTGGATAAACTCCTTGAGAGGGGAGGGGCTAATCTGTGCAGGCATTTATATACAAAGCAGGAACTTTTATAACGTCTGAGGTTTTCAAAATTTTTAATTTGATGCTTATCCAGGATTTTACAGTGGTGGTATGAGTACTGTTTCCTGTCATATACCTTCAATGCTGTGTTGTAAAGTTGTTCTATGGGACAGCTTTCTACTGAACGCACAGAGAGGAAATCGGTATAATATCTTCTTGTCTCTCTCTGGAGCGCATTTCCCATAATGCTGGCGTGTTCCTTTAAAGCCCCAATGCAAGAATGTCTTTAATGGGAGAATCCCACAAACTTCACTATTCAACTATGCTCATGTCAAGGACCCCTGCATTGATGCATATTAGGCCCCCAGTACATTTTTGCCAGGGACCGCCATTTGAGAAAATTTCTGTTGTTAGATATGACAGAATCCATGACTATATGTAGGTGGGGACTGGGGACACACCAGCGGAGAGAGTGTAACTTCAGAATAGGGAACATTGACACCAGGTAACGTCACAAAGCCGCCATCTGTAGAGGAGCACACTGTGTTGGATGTTTTGAATACGATGTGGTTTGTAAGTCTTGTTGTGTGAGAACCTGCCTCTCCATCCCTACCTCCACTTTTGTACATTTCACAGTTTTAGCAATTTCTCAATACTAATTGAGGGAGGGAGAGAGGGGGGAGAGAGACAAAGAGAGATAACGGGAGGGGGAGAGGGAGGGAAGGAGGGAGAGAGGGAGGGAAGGAGTGAGAGAGAGGGGATAGGGATGGAGAGATACATAGAAAGAGAGAGAGAGAGAGAGAGAGAGAGATAGAGAGAGAGAGAGAGAGAGAGAGAGAGAGAGAGAGAGAGAGAGAGAGAGAGAGAGAGAGAGAGAAGAGAGAGAGACACACACACACACAGACAGACAGACAGACAGACAGACAGACAGACAGACAGACAGACAGACAGACAGACAGACAGGCAGACAGACAGACAGACAGACAGACAGACAGACAGACAGACAGACAGACAGACAGACAGACAGACAGACAGACAGACAGACAGACAGACAGACAGACAGACAGACAGACAGACAGACAGGGGGAGGGAGTGAGAGAGAGGGAGGGAGAAAGAGAGATATATGGAGAGAAAGGGGGAGGGAGAGAGAGAGGGGGATGGATGGAGGGATAAAGGGGAGATATAGAGAGAAGGAGATACACAGAGAGAGATAGAGAGAAAGAGACAGAGAAAGAGAGAGAGGGAGGGGGGGATAGATGGATGGGGAGAGAGAGAGAGAGAGGGAAGGAGAGAGAGAGTGAGAGAGACATGGGGAGGGAGTGATAGATATGGAGGGAGAAAGAGGGAGATATAGAGGGAGGAAGAGAGAAAGAGAGAGAGAGAGAGGGGGAAGAAGAGCGAGATAGAGAGAGATAGAGAGAGAGAGATAGAGAGAGAGATATAGAGAGAGAGAGAGAGAGAGAGAGAGAGATAGAGAGAGAGAGAGAGAGAGAGAGAGAGAGAGAGAGAGAGAGAGAGATAGAGAGAGAGAGAGAGAGAGAGAGAGAGAGAGAGAGAGAGGGGGGGGGGGAGGAAGGGGGAACCTCCAAAGATGGACGTGGACAGCGCAGAGCTATGATTGGCCGCTGCCCTGGGCCGTGTTCCTCTGACATACTTCCATTTTTACCATTTATCATCTCGGTCCGAGCGTTCCATTATCAATGGTGATTAAATACATTACAAACATGGACCAAATCGAAGAAAGACTGAATGCACCTAGGGGTTTGGTGGTGTACTCCAACCCACAGCTTGAACTGACTGTCACAGCCGACATTTAAGCATATCTCTTAACCTGTTAATCTGTAGACTTTTTTCAGAAATTTCGCCTAAAGGTACATGCATAAGTAAATGGAAGATTGCTCCACTTCTACAAGGTCAATTTGCATGTTCTTGGTATCTAGGAACATCTAGGGACCTGGGGGTATGTATTCCCAGTGTCAGGAATATTGTGTCTGTTACTAGGCTTGAGTAAATTGTAATGAATTATGATTTATATTTGCATCTTTGACGGTGAATAACACCATGTTAAATCTGCGGGGTAAGCATATGAGCTCACTGAGCTCATTCACCACCTTATTGAGATCATGTGTACAAGCAATCTAAGCAAATGAATAAAGGGAAGATTATTAAACAGAAGGATTTGTAGATACAGTAATAAATGATAATCGATTTTAATTATAAATTAATATTTGACCTTGAACTTGACCTTGACCTTATTATGGCCAAATCATATCTATGGATAGGGAAAAGGCTCCTCTTTCCAATGGCAGGGTTAAATCAGGATTTAGTCATTTCCTCACGGTTTTACGATAAAAGAGATATAATTAGCATTTTTCCGATCAATTCTTATTTTCGGTAAATCGTACAAAACATCGGTAAAAATGAAAATATACACTTTGACTGCTGTTTTGATAGGGTTATGGTCTTTACTATTGGCATTTTTTTTAAACATTAACCTCTTAACATCCAAGGGCCCACATGTGGGCCCTCATGAGGACATGCCACTTTTCTGACCTCTAGCAGCCCAGGTGTGCATTTTCTTTATAAAATATAGAGATACAATTAAAGGCCTATTTGTTGCCTGTCAATTGCCCTTTCAGGTGCCAGAATCCTTTCAGCGGTTCTCGAGTTACATGCCGATATGTGAGGCGTGCACCAAAGTACACATTACCACCCCGACCTCCGGGGGCTCTAGCTCCGTCAATCATTTGGCGATCTCAAAACAGGGTTGTAGCCAATGAGGGTGGCTTTCCAATGATACCCCATGATATGATAATTGGGGATCTAATACGGTCTCTATTGATCGATTTATGATAAAGAAAAGCAGGGTCCCCCTATAGGGGGACTTTAAAGCTTAACAGGTTGTTAAGTGTCACAGCAGAGGAACACGTCCAAGTTCTTACCGCCTACAGTGTTGCTTGCATGACTGAGGTTCTCTGTTAGCCCTCTGAGACCCACATAGAAACATTTCTGTCTTTTTAGAGGGAGGGAGCAGGGGGTATTTAGGGGGAGGGGGCATTATGGGGAGATAGCAGGTCAACAGCAGATGCCACATAAAAGTGGATTAAAAGTGGAGCTTAGATAAACATAAATAAACATTGTGTTTTGGTTAGGCGCCCATTACAATTCTGAACATTTAGAGTGTATAAGGGCTTAGAACACTTTGTATGATGGACGTTCCCACGTTCAATTATGTCTCATAACCCTTTCACTACCTCACTACCAAATGGTTAACCCTTTCACTGCGACAAACAAGGAAATAAACACGTTTCGCAACTATGCAACAACAATGTGGAACGCCGTACCCACAGCTGTAAAGCAATGTGAATCACTACCCACTTTCAAAACCTCTCTCAAAGAGCACCTACGGGAGACTGCAATCCGAAACTGGCCCCTGTAAATGTCCAAACCCAACCCCCTCCAATGTACACACTACAGAAGGTTAACCCGTTCACTACAATACTACAGACAGTTAACCCTTTCACTACCACACTTCAGCCACTTAACCCTTTCACTATCACACTACATAATGTTAACCATTTCACTGCCACACAACAAAGGGTTAACCCTTTCACTACCACACTACAGAAGGTTAACCCGTTCACTAAAACACTACATACGGTTAACCCTTTCACTGCCACATGACAAAGGGTTAACCATTTCACTACCACACGACAGACGGTTAACCCTTTCACTACCACACAACATACGGTTAATCATTTCACTACCACACTACATAAGATTAACCATTTCACTACCACACTGCAGAATGTTAACCCGTTCACTACCACATGACAGAAGGTTAACCCTTTCACTAGCACATGTCAGACGGTTAACCCTTTCACTACCACACGACAGCATGTTAACCATTTCAATCCCACACTACATATGGTTAACCCTTTCACCACCACACTACATATTGTTAACCCTTTCACTGCCACACTACAGAAGGTTAACCATGTCACTACCACACTACAGAAGGTTAACTCGTTCACTACAACACTACAGCCAGTTAACCCTTTCACTGCCGCACGACAAAGGGTTAACCCTTTCACTGCCACATGACAAAGGGTTAACCATTTCACTACCACACTATAGACGCGTCTGTAGTGTGGTAGTGAAAGGGTTAGAACATTTTGTATGATGGCCATTCCCACGCTCAATTATGTCTCATAAGTTGCTGCAGGATCTTTTGGGTCGATACCATTTGTTACACAGATTTGCTGCAAAACCACTGGAGAATTGATACAACATGGTCGAGAAAGCGCTAGAAAACACCACATGAAGACTCCAAGACCTTGAGAAACACCATAGAACATCCATGCTGTGATTTGGCTATCAAACGCTTTTGATGTTTATGATATTTCTGTAAGAATTGCATTTTTTTCAGCTTTTTTCTTCAGTTCCGGTAATTTCACACAATGAGGTCGAGTTTCAAAATGACTACAATGAAACGGCTGCTATGGAGACGGACATCATCACACAGGAACACAGGGGGCTCAGCTTTCCAGCCGTACCCAACGTGTGCCTCCGAGGCTCTTTAGGGACATTGTGTTTAAAGCATTCTGGTGTGTCAGTCGGCTGGCTATCTGTCAACCTCATGTTGTGTAAGATCTATGTATTAAAAACATCTCTCCCAGCAAAGCTCTCTCACCAAGTTACATCAATACTGCGCTGTCAGAACAGTCTCCTAGGAGAGGCAACAGAAGGTCGGATGTCGTGAAGAATGCCCAATGCAATAAACAACAACTCTTGATAACGTCGATCACGCCCGGCGTTTCTGAAGCACCCTCCGAGCAACGACCCCCCCCCCCCCTGCTGGAGGCTGAGGACAGGGGCTCTGTGAGGGCTGCTGGAGGCTGAGGACAGGGGCTCTGTGAGGGCTGCTGGAGGCTGAGGACAGGGCCTCTGCCAGGGCTGCTGGAGGCTGAGGACAGGGCCTCTGTGAGGGCTGCTGGAGGCTGAGGACAGGGCCTCTGCCAGGGCTGCTGGAGGCTGAGGACAGGGCCTCTGCCAGGGCTGCTGGAGGCCGAAGACAGGGCCTCTGTGAGGGCTGCTGGAGGCCGAGGACAGGGCCTCTGCCAGGGCTGCTGGAGGCTGAGGACAGGGCCTCTGCCAGGGCTGCTGGAGGCTGAGGACAGGCCTCTGCCAGGGCTGCTGGAGGCTGAGGACAGGCCTCTGCCAGGGCTGCTGGAGGCCGAAGACAGGGCCTCTGTCAGGGCTGCTGGAGGCTGAAGACAGGCCTCTGTCAGGGCTGCTGGAGGCTGAGGACAGGGCCTCTGTCAGGGCTGCTGGAGGCCGAGGACAGGGCCTCTGCCAGGGCTGCTGGAGGCTGAGGACAGGGCCTCTGTCAGGGCTGCTGGAGGCTGAGGACAGGCCTCTGCCAGGGCTGCTGGAGGCTGAGGACAGGGCCTCTGTGAGGGCTGCTGGAGGCCGAGGACAGGGCCTCTGCCAGGGCTGCTGGAGGCTGAGGACAAGGCCTCTGCCAGGGCTGCTGGAGGCTGAGGACAGGGCCTCTGCCAGGGCTGCTGGAGGCTGAGGACAGGGCCTCTGCCAGGGCTGCTGGAGGCTGAGGACAGGGGCTCTGCCAGGGCTGCTGGAGGCTGAGGACAGGCCTCTGCCAGGGCTGCTGGAGGCTGATGACAGGGGCTCTGCCAGGGCTGCTGGAGGCTGAGGACAGGCCTCTGCCAGGGCTGCTGGAGGCTGATGACAGGGGCTCTGCCAGGGCTGCTGGAGGCTGAGGACAGGGCCTCTCAAGCCCTGCAAACATCAACACAACAACTGGGCTATGTCTCCTAGCACCCGGGTTCAGAGCGTCAGAGGGAGAGAGAGAGGGAGAGAGAGAGAGAGAGAGAGAGAGAGAGAGAGAGAGAGAGAGAGAGAGAGAGAGCGATAGAGAGAGAGATGGAGGGAGAGAGAGGGAGATGGAGGGAGAGAGAGCGAGGGAGGGAGAGAGAGAGAGGGAGTGGGAGGGAGGGAGAGGGAGAGAGAGAGATGGAGGGAGAGAGAGCGAGGGAGGGAGAGAAATAGAGAGGGAGTGGGAGGGAGGGAGAAAGAGAGAGGGAGCGGGAGGGAGGGAGGGAGTGGGAGGGAGGGAGGGAGAAAGAGAGAGGGAGCGGGAGGGAGGGAGAGAGAGGGAGGGAGAGAGAGAGAGGGAGGGAGGGATGGAGAGATATAGGGGGAGATAGAGGGAGGGATGGAGGAAGAGGGAGGGAGAGAGGGAGGGAGAGAGAGACAGGGGGGAGAGGGGCGGGAGGGAGGGAGGGAGAAACAGAGATAGAAGAGACAGAAAGAGAGAGAGTCAAGTCAAGTCAAGTCAAGAGTTTTATTTGTCACGGCATACAAGTATACAATGAAATGCGGGTGGTCTTGTGTTACGTTCTGGACACCGACCTCGGCCGGTGACCACCCACATTCCTGGCATTTGTCACTGGGCTTGTCACCTGTCATTTCCCTGTCAATTAGTGCTGTCACTTAGGGGTGGTTCCTGATTGGCTGTCACGGGGGTGTGTGTGGAATGTTGGGTTTTGGTCTCTATTTAACATACCTCTCTTCTGCTTGTCCATTGTCAGGTCTTCACTAATTGCGTTCGGGGATAACGCGGACGGTTCTACTGTGGACCTCCAATAAGCTCCCATTTTCCTTATCTTACACTTGTGTTTTAGCACTTGTTCTCTCTTAGAATTTACTCTGTGTTCTTACTATTAAAGTCGAACCTGTTCAAGAGTAAACACTCTCTGTCTCTGTGATTGCCTTCAACCATTGGAATTCACCTACCTGCATTCTGACAGAAGACCTGACCATCAGAATTCCATGGAGGCCATCATGGAGATGCTCCGGACGCAGGGAGCAGCCCAGACACGGATGGAGGAACATCAGCAGCTGGTCAGCGCCGAGTTAATCCGACTCAATGGGGTCGTCGGATCATCCCAAGCGGTGGCGCAGTCGGCGTTGGCCACAGCTCGACAAGCCCAAGAAGGAGTGGCTGGTGTGCAGTCGGCGGCGGGGGAAGCAGCGCTCCACGCAGAGGAAAGTCGGGGGGGTTCGGGGTCCAGGAGCGGTCCCGCGAACCACATCTGCAGGCGCCCGCTCGCTATGACGGATCACCGGATGGTTGTCGGGAATTCATCACCCAGTGCCTACTCGTTTTCCGGCTGCAACCACGATCATTTCCATCGGAGACAGCGCAGGTAGCGTATATTATCACACTGCTCACCGGCGAAGCTCTCTCCTGGGCTACGGCGGAATTAGAGGCAGGGGCGATAATCTGTGACAGTCTGGACGCCTTTACCCGGGAATTGAGAAGAGTATTCGATACTTCCCGGGTACTCTCGATCTTCGAGGCTGGTGGTCGTCTTCTCGACTGCCGGCAGGGCCTCCGCACAGTCGCAGCTTATGCTATCAAATTTCGGATCTTGGCTCGGGAGACAGCTTGGGCGGAGAACGTCTGCGTGGTTCTGTTCGTCAGGGGACTCTCAGCGCGGATGCGAGATGCTCTCTCCGCGCGTGAGATCCCCGAGCAGCTGGAAGTGCTGATCAACACCACCATCAAGATGGATAATCGGCACCGGGAGAGGGAGAAGGAGCATGTCAACAACACCCAGCCCCAGGTATGTTTTCCTTCTTCTCCTGGTGTTGATAATTCCATGCATTACACGAGTGGGCCACTGGGTGATGAATCCATGCAGCTTGGAGCGCTGTCGCTCTCGGACGACGAGAGGCAGCGCTTCATCAAAGAGCGACGCTGCTTCCGGTGCGGCCGCACCGGTCACCGCTTCGGCAGCTGTCGGGTCCAGGCTGTATCGGCTCGGCGCCAATCGGGGATGGAAGGTGCGCCGTCGGGCCTCGAGAGGGCGCCAGCAGGTGGGCTCATTCCTGCCAAAACCACGGATTCTCGCACATTTTTTGAGGTGGCGATCAACTGTGGGGGTGACATTAGGGGAACTAAGGCTCTCATTGACTCAGGGGCGGCGGGCAATTTTATTCACGTGGGACTGGTGAAGGAGTGGGGAACCCCGGTGGAGGACTTAGGGGTTCCCTTACCAGTCTATGCCCTGGACGGTCGGCCCCTGGGCAGTGGGAGCGTCACCCAGCGCACAGTTCCCTTACACATCCGGGTGGAGGGTGGGGAGTGGGAATGGGTTACTTTTTTTGTCATCTTTTCCCCCTATTCTGTCATGGTGTTGGGTCATCCCTGGTTGTCGTCATGTGTTCGTGTCATTAATTGGAGCACGGGCGAACTCTCAACGGCGGCCGACGTCAAGTCGATCGTCAGCGGGAGTTTGCCCAAACCCTTGTCTCCCCCCCCCTCTTCTCTTTTGTCTCCTCCCTCTTTCTCCAGGATGGTGGGGAGCGTGGCAGATTCTGATCTACCCTCTAATCCCGATTTAATAGGGGTGCCTGAGATCTATTGGGACCTGGCGGACGTTTTTAGCAAGACGCGTGCTAAAGCACTTCCGCCTCATAGATCATACGACTGTCCCATTAATCTTCTACCCGGTACCTCCCCGCCTCGCGGGCGAATGTTCTCTCTCTCACGCCCCGAAACCTTGGCCATGAACACCTACATAGAGGAGGCATTGCTTGCGGGGCACATACGCCCTTCCACTTCCCCTGCCGGCGCTGGCTTCTTTTTTGTTGATAAAAAGGATGGGGATCAGCGCCCATGCATTGATTATAGGGGATTGAATGACGTTTCCATCAAGAACCGATATCCTTTACCCCTCATGGACACGGCCTTTGAGTGCTTACAGGGGGCACAGGTCTTTTCTAAACTTGACTTACGTAATGCATACAACCTGGTCAGGATTAGAGAGGGAGACGAGTGGAAGACTGCATTTAACACACCCAATGGGCACTATGAGTATTTGGTCATGCCCTTTGGTTTGGCTAATGCTCCGGCAGTCTTCCAAGCCCTGGTTAACGACGTGCTGCGAGACTTGATTGGGGTGTCGGTGTTTGTCTACTTAGATGATATCCTGATTTTTTCTCGCGATATGGTGCAACACCAAATGCACGTTCGGGAGGTGCTAGACCGTCTCCTCAAGCATCAACTATTCGTTAAGGCTGAGAAGTGTGTGTTTCACACGGACACCGTGTCCTTCCTGGGCTTTGTGTTGACGAAGGGCGATCTGCGCATGGATCCAGCCAAGGTGAGTGCAGTTTTGGACTGGCCACGGCCTTCGTCGCTCAAGGGGTTACAACGGTTTTTGGGCTTTGCAAATTTTTACAGGCGCTTTATTCGCAATTTTAGCGCCTTAGCCAATCCCTTAACAGCTCTCACTAAGGCCTCTCTCCCTGGCTTTGAATGGTCGCCTAGGGCTGAGTCGGCCTTCTGCGATCTTAAACGTCGTTTTACATCCGCTCCTGTATTGATCCGCCATGACGCGGAGGTTCCGTTCATTGTGGAGGTGGATGCCTCTGACGTCGCGGTGGGGGGGGTGCTCTCTCAGAGATGCTTAAAGGATGGGAAAGTGCACCCGTGTGCTTTTTTTTCTCGCCGTCTGTCACCAGCCGAGCGTAATTACGACGTGGGTAATCGGGAGTTATTGGCGATCAAATTGGCACTGGAGGAGTGGAGACATTGGTTGGAGGGGGCGGCACATCCTTTCATTATTTGGACTGACCATAAGAACTTGGCTTACATCCAAGGGGCTAAACGCCTTAACGCTCGCCAGGCCAGGTGGACGTTGTTCTTCACACGATTTCGATATACCATCTCCTATAGACCCGGCTCCAAGAATATCAAACCTGACGCGTTGTCGCGCCAGTTTGATCTTCCTGGGCGGGAGGAGCAGCCCCATCCCATTATTCCACCGGCCTTGATTTTGGCACCCGTGTCTTGGGGCATAGAGAAGGTGGTAAGGTCGGCGCTAACGCGGGAGCCCGATCCTGGTGGGGGTCCTCCGGGACGGTCGTATGTTCCCAAGGTGGCGCGCTCACGCTTGCTACAGTGGGCACATGCGTCATCCCTCACCAGCCACCCAGGGGCAACCAGGACCCTGGAATTTATCCGTAGGAGGTTCTGGTGGCCGACAGTGGAGGGGGATACGCGTTCCTTTGTGGCGGCCTGTCCGGTGTGCGCACGTAGTAAGACCTCTCGACGGGCACCGGCGGGTCTCCTCCGACCACTTCCTATTCCTAAACGACCCTGGTCACACATATCTCTGGACTTTATTTCTGGTCTTCCCCTTTCGGACGGATTCACCACCATTTTGGTGGTGGTGGATCGGTTCTCTAAGGCGGCTCACTTTGTCCCTCTCCCCAAGCTTCCTTCGGCCCGGGAGACTGCTGATTTAATTATACAGCATGTCTTTCGGGTCCACGGGCTGCCAGTAGATATCGTGTCGGACCGGGGTCCTCAGTTCGCCTCCAGGTTCTGGAAGGCGTTTGCCGCCGGCCTCGGCGCCTCTGTCAGTCTGTCGTCTGGGTTCCATCCACAGTCGAACGGGCAGACGGAGAGGGTCAACCAGGATTTGGAGGGGGTCTTGAGGTGTTACGTTGCCGGTAGTCCGGCAACGTGGAGTAGGAGGTTGGCTTGGGCTGAGTATGCGCATAATACCCTTCTCTCCTCTTCTACCGGTATGTCTCCCTTTCAGTGCCAGTATGGTTTTCAACCTCCTCTGTTTCCCGAGCAGGAGCAGGAGGCGGAGGTGCCCTCGGCCCAGGCACATGTGGCTCGCTGTCGCAGGACGTGGAAACAGGTTCGGAAGGCGCTACAGAAGGTTTCGGTTAGTACCCAACGGCAGGCTAACCGTAAGCGTCGTCCGGCTCCAGTTTACCGTCCAGGGCAGCGGGTTTGGCTTTCCACCCGGGATCTCCCTCTCCGGGTGGAATCCAAGAAGCTGGCTCCTCGCTTTATAGGACCATTTAAAGTGATTCATCGGGTTAATCCAGTGGCTTACAAGCTACGACTTCCGAGCTCTATGAGGGTTCATCCGACGTTTCATGTGTCCCTGTTGAAGCCATTCCTCTCATCGCCCTTGGCCCCGCCACTGCCTGTGGTTCCTCCGCCCGGTTTATTGGCGGTCAACCCATTTACACGGTGCGGAGGATACTGGGTTGTAGGCGGAGGGGTAGGGGGTTTCAGTTCTTGGTGGATTGGGAGGGGTACGGGATAGAAGAGCGTTCTTGGGTGCCTCAAAGGGATATTTTAGATCCCAGCCTGATCGTTGATTTCCGGCGGCTGAATCCCGAGGCTCCTAGGTGAACGTCTGGTGCCGTTCGTCGGGGGAGGGTACTGTTACGTTCTGGACACCGACCTCGGTCGGTGACCACCCACATTCCTGGCATTTGTCACTGGGCTTGTCACCTGTCATTTCCCTGTCAATTAGTGCTGTCACTTAGGGGTGGTTCCTGATTGGCTGTCACGGGGGTGTGTGTGGAATGTTGGGTTTTGGTCTCTATTTAACATACCTCTCTTCTGCTTGTCCATTGTCAGGTCTTCACTAATTGCGTTCGGGGATAACGCGGACGGTTCTACTGTGGACCTCCAATAAGCTCCCATTTTCCTTATCTTACACTTGTGCTTTAGCACTTGTTCTCTCTTAGAATTTACTCTGTGTTCTTACTATTAAAGTCGAACCTGTTCAAGAGTAAACACTCTCTGTCTCTGTGATTGCCTTCAACCATTGGAATTCACCTACCTGCATTCTGACAGTCTTGCCCGCAACGATGTGCAATACAGTGGTACAACATATAATAGAATCCAATAAAAACAACATTGTGCAATAAACAGGTAACAGGTAACATGGTGTGACATCTCGGTATCTGTACATAGTTATTTACAGAGCATATAGGACATGCTAGGTAGCTTTGGTAGTGCAATACACTGTTACTGTTGTTATACTAATTTAAAGTGGCCTTTCCGTTTGGCCATAAGTGGGTGTGTGCGGCATGAGTGTGTGCCCGCTCATGTTAAAGTGTTAAAGTGGCTGCTAGTGTGTGAGCGTGCAAAGCGTGCGTGTCGTGTGTGTGCTCATGTGTGCTTGTGTGTGGATAGTTCAGTGTTCTGTGGCACTCAATGTTCATTGTTCAAGGCTCTGATGGCGTGGGGGAAGAAGCTGAGCCTAAGCCTCTCTGTCCTAGTAGCTGGGGTTCGCAGGCGTCTGCCTGACCTCAGCAGCTGGAACAGGCTGTTATTGGGGTGGTGGGGGTCTTTCATTATTCTGCAGGCTCTGGATTTGCACCTTGTTGTATAGAACCTGCAGGGGAGGTAGTGCAATACCCGTGGTACGCTCGGCTGAGCGCACCACTCTCTGTAGGGCCTTCTTGTCCTGTGCCGTGCTGTTTCCATACCAGGCAGTGATGTTTCCGGTCAAGATGCTCTCTACAGCTCCTGAGT
>NC_140168.1:206809535-206991236 GCF_963971535.1 Notolepis coatsorum | reverse complement strand
TGCGGGTCGTCGACGCCAGGTTTTCAATATAAACTCCTGGTATTTTTTTTTCTCACTTTTTTTCTTCTTCTTCCCACGAAGCACAATGGCGAACATATGGGGGGAGTAATTGCTTTTCAAATAAGTCAGAAACGTAACTCACGGTTCCTGAATATCTAAGGGACTTTTAACTCGAGGCAGACGTGCAAAGCATTGATTGATTATTCGGTAGCTGCTTTGAATATCTTGAGAAAAAAGTACATGTTTGTGTGTGTGTGTGTGTGTGTGTGTGTAGTGTGTGTGTGTGTGTGTGTGTTGTCACACACACACGCGCGCACATGCACACTTTGCGGCTATATTGGTCCGGCACGCACCGGCTGGCCCACTGCTCCCCGTGACAGCGGAATGTATTCATAGCGACTCCGCATCGATTACGAGAGACAGACGACGTGCGAGTTTAGACAAGTCAGAGTGTGATTTCAGCCTCTTGCATGACGTCCCCACAAACCAAAGCTTGGCTCCCGTCGCCGCTTTGGACAGTGGGAGTTTTTTAGGGTCCGGCCTCGATGTCTCTCCTCCGTGTTGTGTTTGTCAATGGTCCATTGTGTGACTGGGAGGATAGAGAACAGGGAGGAGAGAGAGGGAGGGACAGAGGGAGAGAGAGGGAGGGAGAGGGAGGGAGAGGGAGGGATTGAGAGGGAGAGGGAGGGAGAGGGAGGGAGGGAGAGGGAGGAGAGGGAGAGAGAGAGGCAGATGTAGAGAGAGATGGAGGTGGAGAGAGAGAGAGGGAGGGAGGAAGAGAGAGGGAGGGACAGAGGGAGAGAGAGGGAGGGAGAGGGAGGGATTGAGAGGGAGAGGGAGAGGGAGGGAGGGAGAGGGAGGGAGAGGGAGGAGAGGGAGGAGAGGGAGAGGGAGGGAGAGGGAGGGAGGGAGAGGGAGGAGAGAGAGAGGGAGATGGAGAGAGAGATGGAGGTGGAGAGAGAGAGAGAGGGAGGGAGGAAGAGAGAGGGAGAGAGAGATGGAGGGGGAGAGAGAGAGAGAGGGAGGGAGGAAGAGAGAGAGTGAGGGAGGAAGAGAGAGAGAGGGAGAGGGAAAGGGAGAGAGGGAGGGAGAGAGAGATGGAGGGAGAGAGCAAGGGAGAGAGAGAGGTAGGAGTCTGCAGGGACAGACGAGAGAAGCGGCGGCCGCTGGAGCGATCAAGGCCGGGCTCTCTGCTCGGAAACAAAGGCAGATTGTTTCGACAGGGCGGGCTGTGGAGTGTGAGAGAGGCAAAGTGACAGGATACACACACAACACACAGGCTCGCATACACACACACTCGCACAATGCACACGCACTGTATAAACACACACACGCGCACTCGCATACAGACTCACCCATCAAAGTATTTTTTCTCTCCTCCACCAGCACACACGCACGCGTGCACGTACACACACACACACACACACACTCCAAGTCTCAGTGACTCAGGCATCGATGTGCACTCCGGTGTAGCACTTCAGATCATATCGATGGCTCGGCGACTTGGCGCAGAT
Source organism: Notolepis coatsorum (assembly GCF_963971535.1). Taxonomy (NCBI): domain Eukaryota; kingdom Metazoa; phylum Chordata; class Actinopteri; order Aulopiformes; family Paralepididae; genus Notolepis; species Notolepis coatsorum. The sequence goes on along the minus strand of NC_140168.1, from coordinate 206,989,722 downwards.
GGCGATCCATAACCGAGTCATAATAACACATCTCCTAGTCTCGCTCCGCGTACAACGCCGGCGCGTTGCTGTGGCTGAGAGAGCACCCGCGACGTAACGCTTCTTTTTTCCCCCACTAAATAGCGGAAGCTTGCACGGTTACACTCCGCATTGCCCGCAAATGGGGGTTGATGTTTTGATAAGCCGTCGCCAGTTAGGAAAACACCCACCTTTCCCTCTCGCGCAGCACGTTTGCAGAGTCACGGGGCTGGACTCTCTACAAACAACAGTTTACACACACATGGCTCTACTTCCTGGAAGACAATTACTCGGCCGGTGTGATGTGCACAAATATTTAACAAGGCGTGAAATTAGCTGAAAGACTGGCCTCCGTTCACAGCGTCAGACCAGTCGGAGCGTCTGGGAGACATTCCCTTTTTTGGGCCGGGAAAAAATTGAGAGCTCCAGCAAACTTGTTTATTTGGCTTTTGCGGACGTCGATCCTGGCATCGTCCCCCCGGGGATGGCACCGTGTTCTGCCATGGCTCTGCAGAACCCGAGGTCCAATCTGCCCGTAGTCACCTGGCCACGCTTCAACTGCTCTGGCAGAATGTGAGGCTTTGCGCGTATACACACACGCCCTCCGAACGTAGTCATTAGGGGGGTAATTGAGGTCGACACTGGAAGCCAAGTCTTTTTGCCAATGGGTCAAATTCACTAATGGCTTTATGTGTGCCTGGTGCCAGTGTAATGGCAGCCATTGAGCCTGCGTTGCCCAAGGTTGGGTGCTACCAGTGGTGGTGAAGGAGGCTAATTACACCCTACATCGTGGGGAGCGCTTTGAGTGTCTAGAAAAGTGCTATATAAATGTAATGATCGTTCATTCATGTTGGATAAAACTCTCGCTGGTCTTTCGCCGGCCATTTTGGATTTAACGGTCCTTTCGATTAGACTGAGGACCCACTGATTAATAACACCCTCCGCTTTCGGTCGCCCCGTATACCTGGTACCCTGGCGCCGTCCACGTGGTTTTGGGCCGAATCTCCAGACGTTGCATTTATGGGACCTGGATGTTATTATCTTTTAAGAGCCAATAGGCAGCAGCGTTCCACATAGTAGTGGCGCGGCCATTACGGGTCGTGGTAATGAAGTGGCGCTGTATTGACAGTACCCTCTCCCGCTGGGTTCCGTGGTCACAGCGCAGCCTACGTAGCCACGACCGGGGTAATTGGCCCAATTGGGACACTTCAGCACTTCTGCACCAGCGCCTCGACGCCGCCCCTCCCCCCTCTCCCACCCCCACTCCCACTCGGCTACTTTTTCATATTTTTTTCTTCATCTCCTCTCTACTTCCACGGCCCTTCAGTTGGGATTGATTAAAGTAGCATGTTCCTTCACATGGCTCCTCGCGCTTGGCTCCGCGTGTCTAGCAGCTGCGCCCCGCCACCGCGACAGCTCGCGTCGCCAGTGTTTATTTGTTTGGCGGTAGCTAGCGACAGCAGTGTTTATTTGTTTGGCGGTAGCTAGCGACAGCAGTGTTTATTTGTTTGGCGGTAGCTAGCGACAGCAGTGTTTATTTGTTTGGCGGTAGCTAGCGACAGCAGTGTTTATTTGTTTGGCGGTAGCTAGCGACAGCAGTGTTTATTTGTTTGGCGGTAGCTCGCGTCGCCAGTGTTTATTTGTTTGGCGGTAGCTAGCGACAGCAGTGTTTATTTGTTTGGCGGTAGCTAGCGACAGCAGTGTTTATTTGTTTGGCGGTAGCTAGCGACAGCAGTGTTTATTTGTTTGGCGGTAGCTAGCGACAGCAGTGTTTATTTGTTTGGCGGTAGCTAGCGACAGCAGTGTTTATTTGTTTGGCGGTAGCTAGCGACAGCAGTGTTTATTTGTTTGGCGGTAGCGAGCGAGAGCAGTGTTTATTTGTTTGGCGGTAGCTAGCGACAGCAGTGTTTATTTGTTTGGCGGTAGCTCGCGTCGCCAGTGTTTATTTGTTTGGCGGTAGCTCGCGTCGCCAGTGTTTATTTGTTTGGCGGTAGCTAGCGACAGCAGTGTTTATTTGTTTGGCGGTAGCTAGCGACAGCAGTGTTTATTTGTTTGGCGGTAGCTAGCGACAGCAGTGTTTATTTGTTTGGCGGTAGCTAGCGACAGCAGTGTTTATTTGTTTGGCGGTAGCTAGCGACAGCAGTGTTTATTTGTTTGGCGGTAGCTAGCGACAGCAGTGTTTATTTGTTTGGCGGTAGCGAGCGACAGCAGTGTTTATTTGTTTGGCGGTAGCGAGCGACAGGGGTGTTTATTTGTTTGGCGGTAGCGAGCGACAGCAGTGTTTATTTGTTTGGCGGTAGCGAGCGACAGGGGTGTTTATTTGTTTGGCGGTAGCTAGCGACAGCAGTGTTTATTTGTTTGGCGGTAGCGAGCGACAGGGGTGTTTATTTGTTTGGCGGTAGCTAGCGACAGCAGTGTTTATTTGTTTGGCGGTAGCGAGCGACAGGGGTGTTTATTTGTTTGGCGGTAGCTAGCGACAGCAGTGTTTATTTGTTTGGCGGTAGCGAGCGACAGCAGTGTTTATTTGTTTGGCGGTAGCGAGCGACAGGGGTGTTGATTTGTGCCTTTTCTGTATCGATTCATGGTGGAAATGTCTTTTTAATTTATTTATGTGAAGGAAAAGACAACATTCAGGCACCCGCTGACACAAATATAATGGAATATAATGCAGTAAGGCTCTCATTAGCTATATTCTTTGAGGGGGACAAATGTACCTCTTCTCAATATTGAGGGGGACGTGACCCCTGCAACCCCCCCTAAATCGACGCCTATGCGCTGACACACTCGTTTTCAAAAAGAGGCCGGATTCCAAACAGCTTTGTGAAATTAGGGGGGGTCCATGTCGATGTCTGGTGTCATCCGTGCCTGGAAGTGTTGTTGACCCATGTATGTCAAGCCCCGCCCTCTCTTCTTGATCCTCCAGTCACGACTGTCGCTTCCCTTGGACAAGGTTTTTGCAATCAACCTTGTGTGATTGACGTGTCCAGTAGAAGTGTGATACTCATTCAGCACCAAAGGTTCTCAACAAAATGTTATCTTTGTTAAGACATGCACATATTGTATAGATATCACTTTCCACAGAAATTTGCCCTGAGATCTTTTATCCAGTCAGACTCGTTTATTTTACGGCTTGAGTAAGACGTGAGATTTTCTTTTCTCTTAGATTTAGCTTTTCTTTTTTTTATAGAATTAACTATTAGACCCAGATGTGAAGCTTTGTTACACATACAGTACATCCATGCCAGAAAGAAACAGGTGCAAACCAGCTCCGACTTTGATGTTCTCTTGCTGTTAAAACAAGACGTTATACTAGCAGGACTAAAGAGGGTCTGAATAATAGGGCTGTATAATAAATAATAATAGGCCCAGATATATGGTTTCCTGTTTCATCACAACTTTTATACCAACCACAAGATGGTAGCCTAGATGGCTCCTTGAGGTGCAAGAGTCACAGTGGATAACGTCTCGTTATCTGAAACCTATTTGAAACGATGTCACCATTCAGAAGCCTCTCAATTCATCCTCAGTCAAGTTGACACTGCAAGCGCAACGGAACGGGTTCCCAGAACCAAGGAGTCGGTCGGACGGTAAAATATCTTCTGTCACCTAATTTAAAGCGTGGAACGAGCTAAGCGATAACTTGTGAAAACATCCATTATAAAAAGGTAGGAACAACAAGCCTTGAAGTGTTTGACTAAACAATGCTCTGTAAACGGTAACCTACTTTATTGTCTGTAAAAAATTAAATATCTGTGTCTTTTTCTTTTTTATGTAGCAATTAAACATGCCTTGCTTATGCATGGTAATGACTTTCATAAAAAAAATTAGTTTGGGGGTTGGGTGAGGTGGGGGTGGGGTTGGGGGTGACATTCCTTCAGCAACTTCTGAAGGAGAGGCGTATGTGAAGTGCAACCACAGGATTGGCACCAGAGCTCCAGACCAGGCCTCTTCTACTCCCCACACCCATTTCCCACCAAACTGCCCATAATTATATTCATTGGCTCCTCATTTTATTTTTTTATTTTTTTTGTACAGTGCAGAAGTGCTGCAGCCCTCATAGAAGTGGTCCTGGGTCTTGTTTGTCTGTCTTTAATGATGAACTGTGATTTGAGAAGCCTTCCCCACCCCATCTCATCAGCTCAACACAATCACTGACGAGACGCCAACTGCACACAGGCGGACTTAAAGTCCCCATGAAAGGGCTTAGCAGATGCTATTTGATTCCACATATTTATGCGTTTTCCTGTAAAAAATGGGAGGGACCTGTCGTGGATAGCGATTGGTGTTTACAGTAGCCAATAGCGCTGAATGTGCATCGTGGTCAAGCCATTAGCTAGCAAGCTGATGTTGGCAACGTACATTAGCAACGTTATGCAACATTAGTAACGTTAGCTAGCAAGCTAATGTTAGCAACGTTACACAACATTAGTAATGTTAGCTTTGAACTAGTGGTGGGACTCGATTAACATTTGTAATCGAATTCATTCGAGACTTTATAGTTAATTAATCTAAATTAATCACATTTTAATCGCAATATTTGATGCGAAAAGCAAAGATTTTCAATTCAAATGGATTTTGGTATACGAGTGAATCAATGAATATACATTATACATACGTTTAAGCAGCAAAATCCTGTATTAGCTACTACACAGACCAACAGATCAATGCAATTTTTAACAAAGTGCAGCAATTTTTGGAATAATATAGCGCAAAGGACCTTTTGTAAACTCAAGCACTTTCGAGGTCAAAGTAAAATGCAGTACTTTCAAGTACATTCCAGAACAGTTGACCATTGAAGAAAAAAAAAACTCTTGATTGATCAAAATGTCTCTGTATTCTGTATGAACAAACCAGACTAAGAAGAAAAGTTATTTGTGATGTATTATACTTTATACGTATAGCACATGCATGAGTCTGGTCTTACACAGTAAGAAAAATCATCATGCGATTAAATGCATACATTTATTTAACTTTTAATTCTTTCTGTAGTTAATTAATCTAAATTAATGCGATAAAGTCCCAGCCCTACTTTGAACATTTGTTCAATTTAGTTATAAGTAAAGGTGAAATTAGGCTACTTCATAAGTACATAAGTACATGTCATTGTAACTGTGTACTCTGCTCTGTGTTGCCGAGGAAGGATCGTTTCATTTATATAGTGCTTTTCTAGACGCTCAAAGCGCTTTACAAAGTAGGGTGGAAACGGCCTCCGTCAGCACCCAACCTTGAGGCTACGTAGAGGCTCAATGGCGGCCATACAACTGGCACCGCGGGCACACATCGCACTACACAATGGCTGAAAGGCTCAGGAGACAGACTCTATACAGAAGACACCCTCAGTGCGACATCTCTCTCTCTCTCTCTGTTTTCATTTGAGAATGTTTTTATTTGTCGTCCGCAGGGGGATGCCGGCTCGTCCGCAGCAGGGATCAAAGTGAGTGCGAAATGTCAAACCCGGCTCAGCTGATATCAGCCTCATCGTTTATTTGTAGGGATGTCCGATATTATCGGCCGATATTGGCATTCAAATGTAATATCAGAAATTATTGGTAAGGTTTTATTTTTTTTATTACATTTATTTAACCTTTATTTACCCAGGCAAGCAAGTAAGAACAAATTCTTATTCTGTATTTATTGACAAAAGTATGCATAATGTTGCGTTAATTCCATGACAAGAGATATGTAAGGGATAATGTATAGCTACGAGGTCATTGTCACCGAGGCGCAGCCGAGGTGTTCTAAACGCAGTGAAGGTCAATTATTTTGCGACAATGACCGAGTATAGCTATACATTATCCCGCTTATTACATGGCTAACTTACTAACAATATACCTAATTCATTTTACACCATCGACAAGACGAGATCAAATGCAGACGCAGTTGTTCTGTGGCTCCTCTGTCATCGCCGGCAGGTGTGGACGTGATTGCACCTGATGTAGTGCAGCTGTGCGAGAGAAAGCTGGGAACGAGGTTATAGCTTTCGTGACTGCGATCAAAATGCTTGATTGTGATTGGTCAATAGCGCTCTGTTGCCCCTAACAGCGGTCATTATTGCACGTTACCCATAGCAGCGGTCAATTATCGAGAAATAATTGACCGCTGCTAGGGGTAACGGAGCGCTATTGACCAATCACAATCAAGCATTTTGGCGAATGTTAAAACGCCATGTAATAAGTAATGTTAATTACCTGAAATTATTCCGTTTTTTGGGGGGGGGACCCTGCATATATCGGTATCGGAAATTAAGAGAAATATTGGTATATCGGATATCGGTAAAAAAAAAAGCCAATATCGAACATCCATATTTCTTTGCTTTGATGTTTGAACTCTTTTGTCTGCGTTTCAGGGTGAACCCGGAGAGTCGGGACGAGGTGGGATGAAGGTAAACAGCGCTTCCGTGACAACGATAGCCATAGTAGTAAAAACACACTTCTTCAATCAATTAAAAACACACTTCTTCAATCAATATCTGAAATACTAACTAACCTTCGTAGGCTACTGTCTTTTACTATTATGCACTTTGCTACTAAGTAATCTACCTTGCCTATATTACTACCTACTATGCTAATATGTCTATACTACAACCTACTATGCTAATCTGTCTATACTACTAGGCACTCAAGACTGTAGCACTCAAATTCAACACTGTTTGAAACTTACCCTTAGCTGCCAGAGTTGTAGACTTCCTGCTGAATGGTTGTACAGAACTTGTAAGTGGCTTTGGATAAAATCGTCAGCTAAATGACTAAATGTAAATGTAGTAGAAGACACCAGTAGTGGGTAATGGTAGTAGTCGCGTATTGAGTGCAGGGAATTCACTTGATGGACATTGCGTTTGTATAACAATACTAAACACTGCAATAACAACTTCTTAATATGCTATTCCATATGCTCCAGTCATTATGATTATGATGGCTAAAAGAGTGGTTTCTCTCATCATAGTAGAGTAAGGCATGAAGTGATATACTGATATCATAATGAGAAGTGATCAGCGTAACTGCCACCATATTTCTTCATTAGCACCAACATGGTAATACGATATCGTTACTGTACCTTTTGCACAGGTATAAGAGAATTGTATTTATTTATTTATTTATTTATCTATCTATTGGCATTGCAAACACTCACAACACAACAGCGAGGCTATGACATATCTCACAAACACGGGTCACAAAATCAAATGGGACATTTTGTCAAACGTGTTCTTAAGTCAGGTTAGAGTAGTATAGGTTGAACATCCGTCATCTCACTCCTCGACGGTGAGGCTCAGTACTGCGGTCTAGTCCGTGGTAGATTCTCTCCGTGGTGTCCCCCATGGCCCCTCACGCGCAGCATCACAGTGTTAATACTGGTGTTATTGTGTCCCTTGGTCTGACACTTGTGTCGAGCCGGAGTAAAAACACTCCGACCGGTGCCGTACTAACACTCCCCCTGTGTTGTGGATGATTTTTTGCTTCCATTACTTGGGATAGCAAACAACCAACTGAGTATTTGTTGTGTCCACACATTGTTTTTAGTTTCTTTTAAATCCCAAGCATATATTATATAATATGCTTTTATATATATATAATATATACAATATTTATTTATTTAACCACGCAGGTCAGTTAAGAACAAATTCTTATTTACAATGATGGACTGGTGTAGGACAAAAGGACCTCTTGAGGGTAACAGGGAAAGGGGACAAAATTAAATAGAAAAGAGTCAAACAGTACATACATCACAGAGGTAAAGGGAAATAATGTAAACACACATCTGACAAACAACCAAATAAAAATAACAAGGTATGTAATACATGAAGCAGAACAGATAAATGACAGTTAAAAGGTTGGATGACAGTTGCAGGTGTGTAAACAGCTCTATGGTCTACGATGAGTGCATGCATCTTTTTGTACGGGCGAACCCTCAACCTGATGAGGCGAGATCCAGCTCGGGTCTCACATACTGCCTCCCTTTCAAAGCCCAAACATCAAGTCGCTGAGATATTCTACGCACTCTGTCGTGATGAAAAGCACATTGCGACTCGACGCGCTGAGAACCCGGGCATATGGCGTAAAGACCTACGCATTTCCTGATGTGGCGCGAGAGCTATTAGCCGCGCCGCGCCCGAGAGCCGCTGTCAGGCCTGCACCAGTGCCCCGTCTAATTATGCGATTTGCTCCCGGGGACCACGCTCGCTCCATTAATCTCCCCGTTCCCCTCTCTCCCTCTGGAGGGAGCGGCTCCGGAGCAGACAGCAGGGCCCGTGGCCGATGCCTTCTCTGGAAGAGGCGACTTTTGTCTAATCTCTCTCATCTTCTGTTTGCTCGGTTAAAGGAACACACCAACATTTGGAGAAATTAGCTCACCGTCTTCTAAAGAGAGAGAGACAAGAAGATGGATACACGTTTCCTCTCTGTGTGTTCAGTAGAAAGCTACCTGGGTGCACGTTAGCCTAGCTTAGCACAAATGAATGGAAGTGGACATGACCGGTTAGCCTAAACATTGTCCAACTATAACACCTCTCCCGAAGGCTAACCGCGGCCATGTCCGCTTCCATTCATTGTGCTAAGCTAGGCTAACATGCAGAGCCAGATAGCTTTCTACTGAACGCACAGAGAGGAAACTGGTATCTATCTTCGTGTCTCTCTCTCTGGAGCAGACGTTAAGCTAATTTCCCAAAATGTTGGCGTGTTCCTTTAACATAAAAAAATGTATTCTCCCTTATCCGCTCATGTCATCGCGAAAGCAAAAGTCGCAGATTCTATTATGCACTTTGCTACTAAGTAATCTACCTTGCCTATATTGCTACCTACTATGCTGATAATGTCTATACCACAATACACTCAAGACTGTAGCGCTCACTGTTCGACACTGTTTGACGAACAATCTCACTTAGCCTTAGCTGCCAGAGTCGTACCCTTCCCTTCCTGCTGACTTGTTGTACAGAACTTGGCTTTGGATAAAAGCGTCAGCTAGACGACTAAATGTAAAACTATTCAAAGTAAGCGCTACCGTTTTTGGTGGCGGTCAGCCGGCGAGGGATTTGTTGGAGTCGCGCTCCGAGAGGGACAGACCCTCGTTCATTAGGTTTACAAAGCTTTCATGAGGCGAAATGGAACTTTTACAGCCGTCTGGTCGAGCCTCGTGAGCCCCATTATGTCAAATATTTCTTTTCATAATGCCATAAATATAATAGTCCAAATAGGCCGTTAAATTAATCCCCGCGGTCTAAAGTTTTATTTGAGAAAATCTCATTCGGAAAAAGATCTCACGAGGTCCTCCCGAAACGAGAAGTCGTTATTTTAACGGGGGATGTCGAGTTCTGCTCTTGACGACGACCTGCGGAGAGAATAAAAACCACACCAGTCTCAACTCTAATCCTCGAAAGCCCCAGTAGCTCCCTAAACAGCTTCCTCCGCCTTTAATCCAAGTCAGTGGCCCTCCGGCGCTTTATTGACGGAGTTTTCCACTCCGGAGCGGACGCAGATCGGCCCGCGGGTCCCGTCTCGACCGAGGAACGAGGACCCAGAGGAATCCACACAGGAGGAAGTGGTGTCGGGTGATTGAAATAATAATTAACCCAGAGAAATACTTAAAAATACGTACTTGTCTGTCCAACATAACCGTGTGCGCTGCATGCCTTGGTATGAGAGTGCATGATGTCGCTGCTGCCGGTGTGTGCCTCACATGAATGACTAATAGTGACTAAAAAACAAAAAGCTAATATGACATCAGCTTTTTACAGAAGGGCTTTAGCGCATAGTGACAGTCTGAACTCTGCCCTGAGGAAGGCTCAGCTCGGCTCAGCTGTAACCATGTCACACTTTTCCTGTGTAGGGAGAGCCTGGACTCCCCGGGCTGCCCGGACTACCGGGGATTAAGGTAAATGCTGTCGCTGTCTTCGTCTGTCGTTCCCCCCCCCCCCCCCCCGTCCCCCCGTCCCCGTCCTTGTGTCCCAGTCCTGTCCCTGTCCACCTGCTTTCATCCCATCTATATCAGTATCCGGACGGCCCACACGAGCACTCTCTTTAAGTTGAGCCGTGCAAACATACATTAGGTTAGATTTCGCGTGTTACAGGGCATCTGCAGGGTATTAACTCTTTCAGTGCCACTCACGAGATTTCTCTGGTTTTTTTTATAGGTGATTGCGTGCCACTCACGAGATTTCTCGGAATTATTATTATTATTATTTTTTTGCGATCTGAAAAATTATTGCATCACCCGAGCCTACCCGAGTATAGCCGAGCTGCGCCGGTGATCACTGTGGAAAAAAGCGCCCCCTGTCGTCTCCCAGATGGCATAAGTGATTTTGGAATGGACTCAATGAAAATGAATGGGGGAAAAAATCCGGTACTCCACATTTTCCAGTTCACTGATCCAGCCGGGGTTACCACAGTTCATTCTGGAGCCTCAGATCCCCGCGGATCATGGAGATCTACAGTGTCGCGTTGGATCCATACACGTATCGATTTTTTCGAATGGTGATCAGGAATTGGAATATACCAGTTGGATACCATCTGATGTCAGGTAAGGACTCTATGTTATCAGTGGTAGGATAATCGGAGTAAGTTTGATGAAGTTATAAGCTGTTTTGTGAAATGTCTTCTTTCGGTTTCACTGTAAAAGTCTGTGAGGAAATCAACGGAGCGATTATCAGTGCGCGGCCGTAATGTGCTTGCGTGCACGTATAATATTGATCATCTAGCGTTTATTTGAAAACGATTCATAAAAAGGCCGACGAATATCAACGTTGTGGAATATTCCACTAAAAGACGATTTTCATAGAATGCTCCAGAATGAGCTGTTTTTTATATCAAAACGGGGGCTTTTCTAACTGCTCTGAAACGGAAACGACGCGATAAAAAAACAATCTGCCTTCACAGCACTGACTGGAAAATAGTCTTTGATAATGCGATGGGCAGATTAGACACATAGCCATAATTTAAAACATAGATTAGGCGATATTAACGTTAACATTGGCGCCGATGGTGGCATTCAAGCGGTAAAACGGAAAACCAAGCGTGGCACTGAAAGAGTTAAAGAGTCTTAAAAAGTATTAAATTCATAATTCTCTATTTAAGGCCTTAGAAAGTATTAACAAATCTTAAATGTAATTTGCACAGGTATAAATCTTTTTTAATAATATTAAATATATATGAAATGTTTTTGTATTCAAGTCGGCGCTACTGGGAGCTTGGTGCGTCTGGCGGGAGCTTGTATGGAACGCGGGATCATTTAAATTGGTGCGCAAGTGCAGCCGCCAGTTCAGTGTCGCTATGTGTTTGTGTTTTTTGCTAGTATGGTCGTGACATTTTTATCAAATTTAGCGGTATTAAAAAGGTCTTAAAAAATCTTAAATTAGAACCTGCAGATAATGTTAGTTTGCTTTTACCTTGACTATACTGTTGACCATTATTCACATGGTGGCCATGTGTCATGCTCAGGTTGGGATTCCTTTCCACCCTGTTCCCGCCCACTTCTCGTGGGAAATGGGAAAAGGAGATCGCATGCCACTACCTGCTTATATAGGGGGGAATCTGTAAAATTCTTTAGCAGGCGCCAGGCTCGTCCAATAGGAGAAGCGAGATGCAAAGCCAACGTGATATATATAACATATGCCAGATTACAAACCGATGAAGCAAATCCAGGGTTGTCAGTCAGTGAGTTCCACAGGCTAATGATGGCATGTCTTTAAAGTCGGTCATCTGCCAATCAAGTCACTGACACGTTGCAAATCAAAATGATCCCACATGCAAGGGGATTCTTACTGCACTTTGTGTGTGAATCGATGGTGATTCCACAAATTAAATGGTGCATTTGACATTATTCGTCAAAATAATTATACATTTCTTTATATAAAAACAGGGTGGGAACACAGTAGAAAGGAATCCCAACCTGAGCATGACATGCGAGCAAAATTGCAGCCATGTGAATATGGTCTATAGGTTTTATAGACGTCACCGTCCGGCAGGTATACATCCTGTGACCTTGCGAGTTTGCACTGTTCCAAGGAGAAGGGTCGTCCTGTAGAGTAGATGACACGTTTAATTCCTCAAAAGAAACCAAGCTACACTAAATACCAGACGTCAGCAGGAAGATTGGTCTCATTCAGATGATGAAACAGAGGCAGGTGAGCAGTGAATGGGACCCGATGAATAGGGAGCATTGCATCCTATGAAAAACGAGGCCAATTAACATCCTGTGAATGAAATCATTGGGAAAATAACCCAATCAGTATGGCTGGTTATTGTTTACCTATATATAGCACATTTAATATGGAGAGCTTATATTTCGGAGTCATCTGGAAGCGAAAAGGAATAGCAAACACCCCATAATCCACTCTAAAGGTCATCGGCATGAACCGCAATGTGTGAATGCGAGGAATGAGCGAGCATGATGAGATAATGCCCCGTTGCTGTTTTGGTTTTGTTTTGCTTGTACCCCCTTTTTTGTACGCTTGTAACCTGTCAGCCTTGTAAACCCATCCACCCCCACCCCATTTTCACTTTATATACTCCTGTTGTTGCTTAAGACGCCTGAATGCTTGATGGGAATCTAACAACGGTTTTACTAACGGGCCACTGCTTACATGCTCCAAGCTCAGCCTGCACTTGGGTCTGCATAAAATCAAATCAAATCAAATCTAATTTATTTGTAAGGCCCGACAACACACGTTAATGTCCCCATGGGCCGGACACGTCTTCTTTAAACAAGTCAAGAAGAAACACCACGATAAGTCAAGAACAGAACAAGAACAGCATGAAATCCAAAATAAAATGTAAAATAAGTAAATTAATAAATGAATGCAACACTCCCAGACATACCCCACGTGAAGGTAAGGAAAAACTCACTAAAAACCTAGCAATAGGAAAAAAGCACCACAGGCAATGTGAAGGGGAGAAACCTTAGAAGGGCCGTTCAAGGGGGGATCTCCCTTCTTAGATGTCGGTGATAGTAGTGTTGCTACAAAACAGGCGAAACAGTTGGTAAGTATGTACACATACGTGTAATGAAACACAAATAAGTGCATGCAATAGCAACTGGGGTACATAAGAACATTTTGAAAGATTGAAAATAGAGCTGATGAGGGATCCATTTGAGGTATGGGGGCGGCGTAGAGAGGATTGCATCCTCCCGGATGTCCACCACTCCGGGCATCACCACGAGACATCCACTCACAGGGAGACAGGGAGACGGGGACAGGCGTTAGACAGTTCACGTGTTTGTGATGGGCGGACATAGCAATAGATACATGTGGTAAGCATATATGTGAATAGAATAGATACATGTAGTAAGGGGACTGTCCGTCGACACTTTCAACATCTCTCCGTGGCTCGCGTCTGTAACTAGTTACTAAGTAAGTAGTTACTCTAATCTGATTACTTTTTCAGTAAATAGTAATCTAATTTACTTACTTTTTACAAGCCAGTAATCTGATTACAGTTACTTTTCCAAGTGGCTGTGCGTTACTATTTAGTTACTATCTCATAATGCTGATGATAAGAGAGCCAGGGGTACAGTCATGTTTACGTTTATAGCTGATTTTAGAATGGCTTCAGCATGAAGTTAAATCAACTATCCAGTTTATAGTGTAATTTGGCTACTTGAGAGAGAGTGAGAGAGAGAGATTCATGTTACGCGTGACTTGCGGAGTACGCACTGAGTCCGTTGTCTCAGAATGAATTTGGTAGAGAGAGAGAAAAAAAACTGTTGTCATTCTTATGTTGTGGCAGCAGCAGGGGGGACGACGACTTCGTAACCTAGTTAATCAAGTAATCAGTAAAGTAACTAGATTACTTTTTAAAGGTGTAATCAGTAATCAGTAATCAGATTATTTTTACAAGTAATCTGTGGCATCACTGCTCGTGTCTGTGGAAAAACCCTCGGTCAAATTGTGAATAATACAGTGAGATATTCCAGTAGGGGGGCGGTTGACGTCAACGCTTGACTCCCCATGAATCAAACCTTTGTGTATACACACACGCTCGATAAGTACGGGACCCAAGGTGGAGGTAGTGTTTGTCACTCGAAATGTTATGACGGAATGACTTTAAACAATCACAAAACGGCGTAGGAATCGGCTTTCACAGACGGCCGAGAGCAAAGCACTGAACGAAGCATAAATCCCAGAGCCGTGATTAGTTTCTAACAAGGGCTTGTGTTTAGTCAACCGTCTGAGAGAGAGAGAGCTCATTCCAAGACGGAGAAGTGTTTGTGTCTGTGTACCTATTATATATGTGTGTGTGTGTGTGTGTGTGTGTGTGTGTGTGTGTGTGTGTGTGTGTGTGTGTGTATGTGTGTGTGTGTGTGTGTGTGTGTGTGTGTGTGTATATATGTTTGTGTCTGTGTACCTATTATATGTGTGTGTGTGTGTGTGTGTGTGTGTGTGTGTGTGTGTGTGTGTGTGTGTGTGTGTGTGTGTGTGTGTGTGTGTGTGTGTGTGTGTGTGTGTGTGTGTGTGTGTGTGTGTGTGTATATGTGTTTGTATATGTGTTTGTATATGTGTACCTCTCATCTGTGTGTGTGTGTTTGAACAGTATAACTCATGCATGTGTGTTGGTTTTGCATACCGGTATGTCCACTTATATACAGTATATATTTTTTTGCACATGTGCTCAGCAGTTTTTCCTTTTTAATCTCTCAGATAAATGTCAACCTAATGCCAAACACTCATCCCACGGAGGGGGAGGAGCGCTTATGCTTTAATTCATCGGATGAAGTGCTTATTCTTTATTCATCGCTGATTTCAGGGCGAGCCGGGATTCCTAGGACCCCAGGGAGAGCCAGGGCTGCCGGGACTCCCAGGAACCAAGGTAGAAGGCCATTAAGACAGTGAACCGTAACCACGGTTTGTTCTTATTTGCCAAATGTGATGAATGTGCATGGAGTTTCAAGTTTCAAGTTTCTTTATTAGTTGTCATACAAAAATACAGAATACTTTTATATGAAATGCTTTTTCCTGTTTTGCTCCTGAGAGTGTGCTAGATAAAAAAAAATAGATAAAATAGAAAGAGTATAAATAGAAAGTCAAAAGTACGTAAACAAGTGTAAACAAAAGTGTTCAATATACATATAAACAATATACAATACAGAGTAGAACATTTTTGTAACTGAGTTACAATACAATATACAGTACAATGCAGAAATGGGATGAGGTACAACTTAGGCTAAGGACCGGTGCAGTGAGGTATGAGTTGTAGTTGGAGTTTGTCTAGATGTGACGGCAGCGTGAAAACACAGTGTGACAGTCCATACATGGTACAATGACAGCAAGACATCACGTGCGGCACACAGGAACAACAACAACAACAACAACAACAACAACAGCAGCAGACAGTTAGACTGTACATATCACTCTGCATATGTATTAGGGGTGGGAATCACCAGAGGCCCCACGATATGATATTATCACGATACTAGAGTCACGATATTGTAATATTATTGCGATTTATTACACTTTTTCAACTGCAAATGTTGTCCCCAACGGAAAACGTAGTCAACATCTGCAATAGAAATATATATTTTTGTGTTTTTTTGTTGTTGTTGTTGTCACGATCAGTCGTGACTATCACTCTCTATGGACATGTCGCAATTCATTCGAATTAATTGGGCACATTGTTAGTTGGTGCAAATTGTCCGTCACACTGACTGATGTAGATATGAAGCCAGGCTGGGCTCAGCTCAGCTCACTGTGGATTGGCTCAGTAGTGTACAATGGACCTATCTCAAGCCCCGCCCTTTCTTCTAGATCAAGAAAAGAGGGTGGGGCTTGAGATAGGTCGGTTCCAAACCATGCGTCCACTGTCCTCAATGATGGGTCCACTTCCATATATATGTATGATAGTCAAATATGCCAGGTTTGAGAAGGAAATGTATTCTGACTGATGAAATTAACAACTTTTTTCTCATCTACCAACCACTTCCAGTGCATTAAGGTGGCATGTGAGTTGCTGCAATGAAATGCCTCGCCTGTACATGTTGCACTGCATAGAGCTTCCTTAAAACTAAAGTATGGCTCCAGTTTACACTGCATACCAGTGTTCATTGTTCATAAAACTGTAGCCAAAGATACTATAATAAGGAAAAGAGTGTTCAAAGCAGCGCCAATGGTGTGAAAATGGACCGGTTCCTTTTTGGGACCGGTTCCCGTTGGGCGGGACGTTTACACAGGCGTGCTGCCATTAACACTATGGCGTCCGTTCACAAGTATATACGTGTTTCGAAAAAGAGCGTTGTGGACCAGAGCCACGTATATACTCGTGGCAAGTTGTTATTGTTTTATTCCATATTTATAGTGCTTATTAGGTACCCGATCCACTAGCAGGATCTTTCTACATATTTGATTTTCGAAACATGCAGTACCAGCCAGATCCGCTTAGGGGCGCCATCGCTCCACTGCAGTATCATTATGTGGATTTAAAAAAAGTACAGTTCTGTGGGCGGATCATAGATCCTTCTATCTAGGTCGTCCTCGGACGGGCCCTCCATCGGTGCTTCCAGTCATCCCGATCCTCCATGCATCTGGCTAGCTCGCCGGTGCATTCTGTTCCCACATCTCTCCTGAGTACGTCCACGTAGGTTAACGTGGGACGTCCTCGTGATCGATGCCCGTGTGTTGGTTCCCACAGTACAAGTTTGCTGGTTGGCATCTCATGGTGTCTCTGGCAGTGACCTGCCAGCCTCATTCTCCTGACTGCCACTTTATCGCTCACCTTTAGCACCCCCCCATACAAGTTTGCATTAGTGACATGCTCATCCCTGTTGATGTTGAGCACCACACGCATCATTCTGGTGTAGCACCCATCCAAGGACTTCTGCAGGGTGGGCTTCAAGGTCCAGCATTCACTGCCATACAAAAGGACAGACTCAACTGTTGCATGAAAGAAGTTGAGCTTGATTTGACGGGGGAGGTTGGATTTCCACACACTGGTCATGCCGTTCAGAGCCCTCCACGCAAGTGCCTTCCTCACTTTAAGGTCTTGCTCGGACGAGTTGACCTACGAGCCCAGGTACTTGAAATCACTGACTTGAAAAGAAGACCCTCCATCTTGGATCAGCTTGCCGAGCGTTTTTTTCAGCGTGGAATAATGGGATTTATGATTAGCCAATGTGCATATCGATCTACCAGAATCCGATGACTGAGGAAATGCTGCCGGCGATCACATGGCCTGACGGTAGGATAATATTACCCCAAATTACAGCTGGATTGGACATTGTTTTATAACGTAACGTGATCGATCAATGAAAATGCTATATTGAACGCACACTGTATTGCTAATCAATAATAGTAATCGGCGTTCCCCGCCGCCCCCATTTCATCCATAGATGCTCTGTAATAGTCCGGATGCTACGCAGTTTGTTTTATTTCATTCGTATATATACAGCAGAAATGGCGTTTGATATAACGGCGCCAACGTTTAGCCTTTTTTGCAGCCTCCTGCAGAAAAGCCTAGACGAAAAGTGCGATCTACCTTATATTCACAACGCTATAAAATGACAACCAACCGATGGATTTTTATTTTCTTTAAGCCATTATGAAGGCACAGTTTATGCACTCAAGTGACAATGAGACAGATAGCAATACTATAAATGATATATAAAGCTCTTAGAAAGTACATCGGTTTGTTTACAATCTGCTGTCCTCTGAGGCCTAAATCGCTGCGCCCCGCCGGTCGCCATAGTGTTAACAGAGTGAGATCACTGGACACGTCTCAAACAAACATTGATTTACTATCATTCATTCAATCTTTATTTCAACTCGAAGGTTTATTGAGGGCACGTCCTAATTTACAATGACATCGACCATACAGACATAATAATAAATACATGATAAATACAATAAATATACAATAAACAACACAACATACAATAAGTGCAATCGTAATACAAATGTGTACAATCAATTAAATCAAGGATGTAAACGGACCAAAGGAGACCAAAGTATTGAGCCTTAGAGTTTGTTGTATGATGTTCCACGTGTCAGGAGCACAGAGGCTAAAAGCAGACTTATCTCGGGGTGCTTTAAGTCTATCAAAACGTTCAGAAAATGTTCAACGTGTAAGAGAAGGTCTGGTTGGATAAAGTGGGAACAGGATACCAGGAAATGTATTCTCTGTTTACTGCAGAGTGGAGGGACTGGGAGACCCATGTTACTGACCAGACACTCTGTATCAGTGATGGCTGTTTACTGCAGAGTGGAGGGACTGGGAGACCCATGTTACTGACCAGACACTCTGTATCAGTGATGGCTGCTTACTGCAGAGTGGAGGGACTGGGAGACCCATGTTACTGACCAGACACTCTATATCAGTGATGGCTGTTTACTGCAGAGTGGAGGGACTGGGAGACCCATGTTACTGACCAGACACTCTGTATCAGTGATGGCTGTTTACTGCAGAGCGGAGGGACTGGGAGACCCATGTTACTGACCAGACACTCTGTATCAGTGATGGCTGCTTACTGCAGAGTGGAGGGACTGGGAGACCCATGTTACTGACCAGACACTCTGTATCAGTGATGGCTGTTTACTGCAGAGTGGAGGGACTGGGAGACCCATGTTACTGACCAGACACTCTGTATCAGTGATGGCTGCTTACTGCAGAGTGGAGGGACTGGGAGACCCATGTTACTGACCAGACACTCTATATCAGTGATGGCTGTTTACTGCAGAGTGGAGGGACTGGGAGACCCATGTTACTGACCAGACACTCTGTATCAGTGATGGCTGTTTACTGCAGAGCGGAGGGACTGGGAGACCCATGTTACTGACCAGACACTCTGTATCAGTGATGGCTGCTTACTGCAGAGTGGAGGGACTGGGAGACCCATGTTACTGACCAGACACTCTATATCAGTGATGGCTGTTTACTGCAGAGTGGAGGGACTGGGAGACCCATGTTACTGACCAGACACTCTGTATCAGTGATGGCTGTTTACTGCAGAGTGGAGGGACTGGGAGACCCATGTTACTGACCAGACACTCTGTATCAGTGATGGCTGCTTACTGCAGAGTGGAGGGACTGGGAGACCCATGTTACTGACCAGACACTCTGTATCAGTGATGGCTGCTTACTGCAGAGTGGAGGGACTGGGAGACCCATGTTACTGACCAGACACTCTGTATCAGTGATGGCTGCTTACTGCAGAGTGGAGGGACTGGGAGACCCATGTTACTGACCAGACACTCTATATCAGTGATGGCTGTTTACTGCAGAGTGGAGGGACTGGGAGACCCATGTTACTGACCAGACACTCTATATCAGTGATGGCTGTTTACTGCAGAGTGGAGGGACTGGGAGACCCATGTTACTGACCAGACACTCTATATCAGTGATGGCTGTTTACTGCAGAGTGGAGGGACTGGGAGACCCATGTTACTGACCAGACACTATATATCAGTGATGACTGTTTACTGCAGAGTGGAGGGACTGAGAGACCCATGTTACTGACCAGACACTCTATATCAGTGATGGCTGTTTACTGCAGAGCGGAGGGACTGGGAGACCCATGTTACTGACCAGACACTCTATATCAGTGATGGCTGTTTACTGCAGAGTGGAGGGACTGGGAGATCCATGTTACTGACCAGACACTCTATATCAGTGATGGCTGTCAGAGTGTAGAGCTATTATTCTAACATGTAGAGACCACTTATTTTAACAAAGAAGAAAGTACCACTTACAGCAGCTTTAAAGTGACCGGGCGTACGGCTCCAGCGTTGAAACGTCTTTCCGTCAACGTCACCTTGTTGGCCCTCACTCCGCGTCCAGAACCAACCCGCCAGCCGTGTCTCATCGGGAGAGACTCCAGGGACATGAAAGCGATTGCGCGGACAGGTTGTTGGATGTGGCGTGGTTTCATTCAGACTGATCCTGGACCAGTGCCCTCTGGAGTCCCCCCCCCCCCCTCAAAAAGATCTGCGTACGGTTTGGTTTGGTTTCGGCCTAATCTCAAACCTACCGAAGTCAGCCCATGTCACCCCACTTTCTCAGGGACCTGCACTGGCTCCCCATTGCCGCACAAATCCGCTTCAAGGCCCTCGACCTGGCATATCGTGCGGCGAAGGGAACGGCACCCTAACTAACCTTACTGTCATGCACTTGTCCTAATAAACTAACCTACACTGTAGCACTCAACACTTTGATGAACATTGTTACTCAGCTGATAGAGTGGCGCCCTTCTTCCTGATGACTTGTCGTACAGAACTTGTAAGTCGCTTTGGATAAAAGCGTCAGCTAAATGACTAAATGTAAATGGATGCAACGTCATTGTTTCCAAACAGTAAAAGGGTCTATAATAGCTGTTAAATATGTGAAGAGAGTTATTAATCAGTATGTTATTTATCACATGCGAAAGAGAACAAGTCAGCGATGTGTTCAGAGACATTATTTATCACATGCCAAAGAGAACAAGTCAGTAACATGTTCAAAGATGTTATTTATCACATGCCAAAGAGAACAAGTCAGTAACATGTTCAAAGATGTTATTTATCACATGCGAAAGAGAACAAGTCAGTAACGTGTTCAGAGATGTTATTTAACTCTCCCATTTCATGTAAATGACTTATGAGGGATCAGTTCTACCAGGCCCATACTCATAAATAGCCTTATATCTTTTTTGGAAAGAAGAAAAAGAGAAAGAAAGGCAGGACTGTTGTAAGATCAGTGTTCAGATACGCCTGCCGGTTCAGTGCATCAGTGAGAAGAAGTGATGTGAATTCTGGACGGGGTTCTGACTAAACTATACCACAGCGCCCTCTATTGGTCATTGCATTCGATTTCACTTTGAGAGGAATTGAGGTGCCTTACCAGAACAAGAGTCACATTAGACTTTTCCTGAATAGAAGATACAGTATAGAAAGCTTATCCCAGAGGTACTGTACAGTTTCAGGCTCTCTTAAAAAAATTATAATAGGGCGGTCAGGTGGCGTAGCGAAGATTGCGTTCGTCATCAACGCTGGAGACGCTGGGTTTGCGTGTTCGAATCCAGCTCCCGGCGTTGTCACCAGCTTGGCTGGCCGTTCACACTAATACAATTGGCAGTATTAGGGGTGGGGAAAGCTGGCGGGTGGGTCCTCGGCGTTGTGGACAGCGACCCCTACAGTTCGGTCGGGGCACCTGCTCAGCGAGGGTAGGATCTGGAGAGAGGTAGTGCGGCCTCCCACACGTTACACTCTCCCAGTGAGAATCTGCGCGGCCAGGCTGGCTGCCGGCTGGCTGCACATGCGTCGGAGGAAAGCATGTGACAGTCTCTGGCCTCTCAGACCAACAGTAGGGGAAAGTGCGCAACAACCAGGAAGGGGGTTGGGAATTGGCATAACGACTAACAGTGGGATGGAAGAAAAATCGGAAAAAAAGGAGAAAAAAAAAATTATAATAGTAATAAGCATTTGACCTTGGCAGCAGTCACACCATCTGCCTGACAAGTTATGGATGGCATATTTATAATAAATTGTGCTGCCTCTGCATTAATATTTCTGGGTGACTGTACTCTACTGTAGTCGGGACGAGTGCAGCTCAGGGAGCTGATCTCAAATCAGCCGCCATGTCTTTCACCGATTCACAGCTGTTACTCAAAACTGATCCCATGTCAGCTCTCCTACTTAACTCAGGTCACAAAGGTCAGGAACAATATACTGTAGGTTGCGGCCAGAGTCTAAATGCAATACATTACAAATTACTGCCCACCAGCTGAAAACACTAGTGCTGCTACTGTGCTGTTGTTTCAGTCAGTTCTGTTTTACTGACATGAAAGACTACAGAGAGTGGCCCGTTCAGCCGAACGTACAATTGGAGGGGGGCTTCCCACTCTCCAGGACATTTACAACAAGCGGTGCATGGGTAAGGCTAAGAGAATTATCAAAGACTCCAGGCACCCAAACAACTGCCTCTTTGAACTGCTGCGGTCAGGCAAGCGATACCGGAGTCTCATGGCAAGCACAGAGAGACTCAGAAGAAGCTTCTATCCCCAGGCCATCAGGATGCTCAACGAACAATAACACTATGCAACAACCATCAAATGCACTCACAGCACACACATCCACACACTCACTTTAAACAAACAACTCACTGCAGCACCCAACTAATAAAGAAACTTGAACTTGAGATGATGTATTCCAATTATTCAGACTAATTGGAATAAAACTATTAGTATTCATAGCCATACCTTTCAAAGTGCCATTTGTCTTTTAGATAGCATATATTTCTTAATAATCCAGCAAATAATTTCCCTTTCTATTAAGTAACTGTGTAAGTAAGTGTATTCTGATTACCGTTTTGTTTTCAGTAACTGTAACCGATTACATGACCTTGTTTTCCCCCTTGATGATTGTGATTACATCATGTGACTGTTACTTCCTGATTGTAGGTCTGTATGGGGTCTGTAACAGAGCATACATCTGATTAGCACTATTAGACAGTAGTATTAATTTATATATATATAATATATATATCCAGTTTAATCACCTGTACATTGTATATTACTATTGCACTTTACTGTTACATTTGCACTCTTCACCACTTCTTTGTTTGCACTTTGTTGTACTACTCTAATGTAATCTAATCTGCAGGGTGAAAGAGGGGAGCACGGCCCGCCAGGGAAGGGGGAACGGGGGGACCTGGGACCAGGAGGGCCGAAGGTGAGTGGTGTTTATTTAGTCTGTTTCCCCGCTGCTTCCTTGACCTCCTGAGCAACGCCTGCTAAAACACACTTGAGTAAAAGTCAAAAAGTTTCTACTTTTAAATGTACTTAAGTACTAAAAAGTAAAAGTACAAACTTTCTTTCTGACTGTCTATTCTTCTAATAGCAGGTATTTAATCAAAGATCCCCGCTGGCTAGTCTTGCACAAGGACCAATCAGCATGGGTATGGGCGGGTTCATTTTCCATGGATGGGGATTTGATTGGCTGTTTTTAAATAAAGCGCGGCCGCAGGATTAATAACGTTAACATTAGTTCGGCCAGAGAAACAAATATACTAATTAAAATAGTTGGACCTGCGAGATTTGTACTTTGTAGGTCTGCATTTTAAATGTAAGGAGTAAAAAGTATGTTTTTTTTCTCTGAAATGTAATTGAGTAAAAGTACAAGAGTATACAAACCTAATAATACTTGAGTAAAGTACAAATCCCCCAAAACAGTACTTAAGTATTGTAACAATGTACAATTACTCAAGTACTTTACACCCCTGTCATGCTGCCTTAACGGGGTCGTGTTTACAGCGTCACACACTCATACAGTCACGCTGCCTTCAAACGGGGTCGTGTTTACAGCGTCACACACTCATACAGTCACGCTGCCTTCAAACGGGGTCGTGTTTACAGCGTTCACAACTAGAACAGTCCCTGGCGGCACGGTGGTGTAGTGGTTAACACTGTCGCCTCACAGCAAGAAGGTCCTGGGTTTGATTCCCGCTTGGGGACCAGGTTTCCGCTATGCCAGGTACCCAGGTGGGGTATCTCCCGGGCCTTTCTGTGTGCAGTTTGCATGTTCTCCCCGTGCTCGCAAGGGTTTCCCCTCCAGAAAAAGAGATAAACCCAATGGAAAAACATGCAGAACAGATTGCTAACTGATGAAGATGGCCCCACGCCGCAACCCATGTCTGCTCCCATGGATTGTGGCGTTCACAACGTCGTAAGTGGACATTTTCGTAAAGCTCAGAGTTCACAACTTGCAAAGCCCATGGAAGAAAATGTTGCCCTGGAAGTAGTCTTTCTTGGGGGGGAAAATGTCATATTCCCAACGGTCTCATCTTTTTCCTCCGCCATTATGACTTTGCATTTAGTTAGCTAAATCGTTAGCTTCGGTGGCTTCAAGACGCATTGCCCAGTTGCCTAGCAACGGTGTCCTCGCGACTTCAACCGCCTCAACGCTAAGCATGTTGTGTACTCGACCTCCCACTAACGAGACCACTAACTCACGAGTTCCATTTGAAGGCAGCATCACACACACACACACACACACACACACACACACACACACACACACACACACACACACACACACACACACACACACACACACACACACACGCACATTTTAGCTATTTAGAATGTTTATGTTGTCAAGTTTGAAAAGGCACAGTTGGCCACTGAGCAGCTCAGCAGTTGGGGGGGGGGGGCCATGGGGCGTTAAGTGCCTTGCTCAAGGGCACTCCTGCGGTGGTGGAGGGTTGAGGGAAGGGAGAGTGTTACTCGCTCACCTCAGCCAGTCTTTCGTGCCAGTAGCCATTGGGCTCCACAACCGTGGGCACGGACTGCTGCCATTTGCTAGAGAGCTAACGGCTGGAGAACTTGAGAACTGATAGGACTGTCTGACTCTTAATAATAAACACTGCACAGACTCTGGCGCAGTGTGTTATTACGGTTTGGACCATGTACAGTATACCATCATCACTATTACTGCTGTCTGATTTAATCCTGCCACCCACTACTGTTTACTACTACTACTGTTATCACTATTATCATTACTACTTGCACTTTGTTCTATTATTATAAGTTTGTTTAAAATAAATGGTCTACATGTTAAAAGAATAGCTCTATACTCCAACAGCCATCACTGATATACAGTAGATTGTCTGGTCAGTAACATGGGTCTCCCAGTCCCTCCACTCTGCAGTAAACAGCCATCACTGGTATAGAGTGTCTGGTCAGTAACATGGGTCTCCCAGTCCCTCCTGATCTGCAGTAAACAGCCATCACTGATATAGAGTGTCTGGTCAGTAACATGGGTCTCCCAGTCCCTCCGCTCTGCAGTAAACAGCCATCACTGGTATAGAGTGTCTGGTCAGTAACATGGGTCTCCCAGTCCCTCCTGATCTGCAGTAAACAGCCATCACTGATATAGAGTGTCTGGTCAGTAACATGGGTCTCCCAGTCCCTCCGCTCTGCAGTAAACAGCCATCACTGATATAGAGTGTCTGGTCAGTAACATGGGTCTCCCAGTCCCTCCGCTCTGCAGTAAACAGCCATCACTGATATAGAGTGTCTGGTCAGTAACATGGGTCTCCCAGTCCCTCCACTCTGAAGTAAATAGCCATCACTGATATAGAGTGTCTGGTCAGTAACATGTGTCTCCCAGTCCCTCCACTCTGCAGTAAACAGCCATCACTGATATAGAGTGTCTGGTCAGTAACATGGGTCTCCCAGTCCCTCCTGATCTGCAGTAAACAGCCATCACTGATATAGAGTGTCTGGTCAGTAACATGGGTCTCCCAGTCCCTCCGCTCTGCAGTAAACAGCCATCACTGATATAGAGTGTCTGGTCAGTAACATGGGTCTCCCAGTCCCTCCGCTCTGCAGTAAACAGCCATCACTGATATAGAGTGTCTGGTCAGTAACATGGGTCTCCCAGTCCCTCCACTCTGAAGTAAATAGCCATCACTGATATAGAGTGTCTGGTCAGTAACATGTGTCTCCCAGTCCCTCCACTCTGCAGTAAACAGCCATCACTGATATAGAGTGTCTGGTCAGTAACATGGGTCTCCCAGTCCCTCCACTCTGCAGTAAACAGCCATCACTGATATAGAGTGTCTGGTCAGTAACATGGGTCTCCCAGTCCCTCCACTCTGCAGTAAACAGCCATCACTGATATAGAGTGTCTGGTCAGTAACATGGGTCTCCCAGTCCCTCCACTCTGCAGTAAACAGCCATCACTGGTATAGAGTGTCTGGTCAGTAACATGGGTCTCCCAGTCCCTCCTGATCTGCAGTAAACAGCCATCACTGATATAGAGTGTCTGGTCAGTAACATGGGTCTCCCAGTCCCTCCGCTCTGCAGTAAACAGCCATCACTGATATAGAGTGTCTGGTCAGTAACATGGGTCTCCCAGTCCCTCCGCTCTGCAGTAAACAGTCATCACTGATATAGAGTGTCTGGTCAGTAACATGGGTCTCCCAGTCCCTCCACTCTGAAGTAAATAGCCATCACTGATATAGAGTGTCTGGTCAGTAACATGTGTCTCCCAGTCCCTCCACTCTGCAGTAAACAG
Source organism: Notolepis coatsorum (assembly GCF_963971535.1). Taxonomy (NCBI): domain Eukaryota; kingdom Metazoa; phylum Chordata; class Actinopteri; order Aulopiformes; family Paralepididae; genus Notolepis; species Notolepis coatsorum. Next base: position 206,963,738 of record NC_140168.1, on the reverse strand, counting down.
CCATCACTGATATAGAGTGTCTGGTCAGTAACATGGGTCTCCCAGTCCCTCCACTCTGCAGTAAACAGCCATCACTGATCTAGAGTGTCTGGTCAGTAACATGGGTCTCCCAGTCCCTCCACTCTGCAGTAAACAGCCATCACTGGTATAGTGTCTGGTCAGTAACATGGGTCTCCCAGTCCCTCCACTCTGCAGTAAACAGCCATCACTGGTATAGTGTCTGGTCAGTAACATGGGTCTCCCAGTCCCTCCACTCTGCAGTAAACAGCCATCACTGATATAGAGTGTCTGGTCAGTAACATGGGTCTCCCAGTCCCTCCGCTCTGCAGTAAACAGCCATCACTGATATAGAGTGTCTGGTCAGTAACATGGGTCTCCCAGTCCCTCCACTCTGAAGTAAACAGCCATTACTGATATAGTGTCTGGTCAGTAACATGGGTCTCCCAGTCCCTCCACTCTGCAGTAAACAGTCATCACTGATATAGAGTGTCTGGTCAGTAACATGGGTCTCCCAGTCCCTCCACTCTGCAGTAAACAGCCATCACTGGTATAGTGTCTGGTCAGTAACATGGGTCTCCCAGTCCCTCCACTCTGCAGTAAACAGTCATCACTGATATAGAGTGTCTGGTCAGTAACATGGGTCTCCCAGTCCCTCCACTCTGAAGTAAACAGCCATTACTGATATAGTGTCTGGTCAGTAACATGGGTCTCCCAGTCCCTCCACTCTGCAGTAAACAGTCATCACTGATATAGAGTGTCTGGTCAGTACCATTGGTCTCCCAGTCCCTCCACTCTGCAGTAAACAGCCATCACTGGTATAGTGTCTGGTCAGTAACATGGGTCTCCCAGTCCCTCCACTCTGCAGTAAACAGCCATCACTGATATAGAGTGTCTGGTCAGTAACATGGGTCTCCCAGTCCCTCCGCTCTGCAGTAAACAGCCATCACTGATATAGAGTGTCTGGTCAGTAACATGGGTCTCCCAGTCCCTCCACTCTGAAGTAAATAGCCATCACTGATATAAAGTGTCTGGTCAGTAACATGGGTCTCCCAGTCCCTCCACTCTGCAGTAAACAGCCATCACTGATATAGAGTGTCTGGTCAGTAACATGGGTCTCCCAGTCCCTCCACTCTGCAGTAAATACAAAATACATTTTCTTTTTTTTTTATCCACTTTTTCTCCCATTTTCTATTTTTCTCCCATCCCAATTTCGTATCATCCAATTCAACCCTCCCCTGTCTCGAATGCTGTTTCTTGCCTCCCACAAGCCGGCTGCAATGTGGACTAAGTCATACATAGCACAAGTCCCCTCCGATAGTCGAGGTAACAGCAGTCGCATCTTATCACCTGCGCGGCGCGATCTTTCAGCGTCAGGGGTCTGCGCTTTGGAGGGGGGCGCCGCCCCCATCGCTTCCTGATTCTACTGCGCAGGCGCACCAACCAACCTTTAGGAGTCGCTGTCCACAACGCCTGTAACTGAGGGGTACAATTCCCTGACTGTATTAATCAAGTACTGATATCATTAAATCACTACCGTCTATGTACTCCTGGCCAATACTGTACATAAGTATTTTAGATTAGAACACTCCCACAATAACACGGTTTTCCACACAAGATACTCGTTTACAATATTTATTACATAAAAGGGATTATATTACATGACTTAGTTGCGCTTATAAGGCAAATAGAATGTGCATAGGCGAGTCAATAGTAAATATTAAGGATTATCTCTGGTACTCTGGGATGGGGGGGTACTACCGGTTGTAAGCCAGCAGAGGGAGGCAAAGCTCTATGCAAGTGATGTCCCCACGGGCACGTGGATCCCACAGCAGTGGGTGTAGACGGTTCTCTGCTTCCAGCAGCTGGTGAAGAATGAAGAATAATAGTCCTTGCCGGAAAGTGGCACCGCTGGCGGGGTGTAAATCCTCCGTGGTGCTGCTGCTCCGGTGTAGATATCCTCCGGTGCGGTAGTGCACGGTTGACCTTGACGTTACTATACTATTAGCTCGGGCAATAAGTGCTCTATGTAGACGCACAATCACTCACTCCACGTGGTCTTTGACTCGTAATGAAGGCTTACTAATAAATAGCGAACGATACGACAAACAGACGTATTAGGATAACACGAGACTCTATCTTGGGGCAATGCGAGCCCTGCTCTGCCCACGTTGCGTAGTGGGTGAGACGTTGCTTGGGTAACTGAACCAGACTGAACTGAAGGCGAACTGAAAAGGAACTGCAAAGGAAGTTCTACATTTCTTGCGCCCTATTTATATGTACCGTGGACAAATAGTGCCTATCTCATTTCTGTCGCCTCTCGGTCTCGTAGCCGTGGGCGAAAGCGGGCATGTTTGGGCAAGTCCTGGCGGTAGCTTTCAAGTCAGCTCGAGGGGGGTATGGCGCTGGCGCCTAGGGGATCGCTTCCAATAGGAGAACGAATATTATGGTCTGTCCTGCTACCAGGTAAAGGGATATTCCGTATATATTGTACAAGGAATATACAGGGGATATCAAACGATATACAAATATTATACATGGGATCTCAGGCAATAAATATATATATTCGGTTTAATCTGACCCTTTGTAACAGCCGCCCCCTAATTAGTCCCACCTAATTAGCTAAGCAGGGACAGATTAACCGCACTGTCCACTACTCAATGTCTGTGAGGGGTCGGGCAGTTCACAAAGTCAGGGGTCATGGTCGTCATTAGGCAAGTCGGGGAGCCTTGGCGACTCTATCAGCCTCGCCACGGGTCGGTTGTAGATCCGCCCTTGGCCGAGCACTTCTGCCACTCTGACCTTTCCGTCGGCACCAGTGGTCACTTTGCTTACGCGGCCGGCCGGCCACGCAGCTCGGGGTGGTGACTGGTCTATGGTCATGACGACTGGACGGGATGAAGGGGGGCTTAGGAGGAAGCGGGCCTGAGACTGCTTTGATCTGGGCTTGGCTGTGCTTTCTCCTCCTCCGTCTGTTTCTCTTGTTCGCTCTGTACCCCGTGTGAGGAGGGGCCGGTCCCGGCCGCCCCGTCAAGGAGTCGCTTGGGGTGCTGGGTTCGAGGTCAGCTACGTCTGAAGCGCAGCTGAGGGGGGTGGAGTTCCGAACTCCCTCTGGTACCCACGGTTCTCTCACGGGCCTCTCGCTTAATGTCAATAGCCTCTGCTGTACGGGGGAGAGGCCGGTGTCTTCTTCTGTCGCTCTGGAGTGGAGGCAACTAGTGGCTGCTGTTCGGTTGAGAGATTTAGCGAGGGGGCCTTGTAGTGTCCACCCTAGGCGGGTCTCGACTGCTGCAGGACAGCCTCGGGTTCCGGTATGGACCCGGTCTATCGGGACGATGAGGTCTGCATGGTCGGAGCCTATCAGCAGGGTCGGGGTGGCGCCGTCTATGAGCGGGATAGGTAGTTGACGCAGGTGCACGTATTTATCCATCAGCTGTGGGATGGGGTAGGTGTACTGTGATAGTCCTATTTCTTGGCTGGTGAAAGCATTTGTAATCCTATACCGTCGCTCTGGCTGCCCGCTTGCTGCGATAGTGAAGGAGACATTCTCGCCCTTTATCGTCTTTAAATCTCTTCTTATTGTCCGAATCGTCATTTGGTTCTCGCTCCCCCGCAGTCCCAGCTGGGCCGCAGCGGACGCGAGCAGAAGGGTCTTCTCTGACCCGTCATCAAGGACGGCGTAAGTGTCCATGACTTTGTCCCCGTGGCTCAGGAGCACTCTGACCACTTTGAGGAGCACACGGGGGGTCCCGCTATGCTGGGGGTCTATGTGGAGCACTCCTGTGGGTGGTGACGTAGACTCTATGTGGCACGAGTCGCACCTTGACTCCCAGTGTCTGCCGTAGCAGTCGGGACACCAGGGAGCGGTCTGGTGGAACTTTGGTTCTGGTGCCACCGCCTCGGCATGGTACAGTACCGCGACGGGCCCACTCGGTTGTCCTGGCTGACGCTTGTTGATGTCATGCAGGACCTCCAGGTGGGTGCCACCGCACCTGCTGCACTTCTTTTTCAAGCGGCACTCAGCTGCTAGGTGGCTGCGCGCGCAGCGGAAGCAGCGGCGGTGGTCCTTGACCCACTGGCTCACATCATCCGTGGTCAGCTTCTTGAAATCTTCGCACTGATAGAGCCGATGTTCTCCCTCACAGTACTGGCACTCAATCTTCCACTGGTCCTCTTTCGTCGAGGGGGTGTTGTGGTTGGAGTGCTGCGGTACTGCTTCGGCTTGGTGCATAACAGTCACCGATCTTCTTCCATCATTTATTCTCCTGGGTCCCTCTCTGGAGCTTGGCGTGCTCCGCCCGAAGGTGTCCAGTCGTAAGCTGCTGACCTCTCTCGCCAGGAAGTCGGCCAGATCAAGGAGGGATGGCTCGGGGCCGTCGGGGTCGCGGTAGTCCCTCTGCCGCCGAAAGCGCTCCTGTCTTGCGGGTGGCAGCTTCTCCAAGATCCTCTCAACGTTAGAGTTGGCGTATAGCTCATGCCTGCCTTTCTCCCGTTGCGCTCCCAGCATCCCCACCAGGGACTGCACTTTGATTGACAGGTCGTCTAGTGAGCGATTGTCTGTGGCTGGGGGTAAGCGGTCAATATGCCTTATCTCTTCTATTACGTAATCCCATATACGTCCATATCTCTGGTCCAGCGCCGCTAGGGCCGCTGTGTATGGTGTCGAAGAGGTGGCATAGGCCAGCGCTATATTGTGCGCTCGCGGTACTTTCAGGTGCTTCAGTAATATTGCATACTTGTGGCGTTCATCAGCGACGTCCACCATCATTGTCTCTAAGCACATCCGGAGCTCCGTGTACTGTGCTCGACTCTCGTAGGCGAAGTCTGGAAATGACGGCGTGGCAATGTATGACGCTGTGGGTGACTGATACATCGGTGAGCGTTGGGGGAGAGGCCTCCTAGGCGAGTCTCCTCTTGCGTGTCGTCTTGGGCTGGTACTTGGTGGGTACCGAAGGTCGGGTACCCAGGTGCTGTTCCTCGGGGCTGGCGGTGCGTCAAACTCACCCGTGAGTTGAGTCGGGGGTTTGTAGCGCAGGGCCTCGGGGCTGACTTCTGGGCTGTACTGGACCTCCTGGTCCTGAGTACGTTGCTGCTGGTCGGGGCTGTACTGGGCCTCCGGGGCCAGAGCACGTTGCTGCTGGTCGGCTTGACACTCCTCCTCTTCCTCCTCATCTCCCTCTGCTAGGACCTGGAGTCGTCTGTGCAGTCTCTCGGCGTGGTCCGGTTCTGTACCCCGGTTGCTAGGTCTCGTATGGACCGGCTGGGGAGGGGGTTCGGAGACGTGGACAGGATCCTCCTGTAGGCGGGGTCCCGGGTCGCTTCGTCGGGTGGGGGAATGTGTCCTAGACCCATGTCTTGACGACCTCTGAGAGCTCTGTGCGGAGTGAGGGGGTGTCGCCATGGCAACCAGTTTGTCCATCAGCTCCGCCTGCAGCCGGTCGCGCTCTGCCTCGCGCCGGGCATGGGCTGCGTCGCGCGCTGCTTCGCGCTGGGCATTGGCGGCGTCGCGCTGCGCATTGGCGCTGGCCTGGGCAGCGTCGCGCTGTGCGTTGGCAACGTCGCGCTGGGCATTGGCGCTGGCATGGGCGGCGTGGAGCTGTGCATTTGCGACGTCGGCGCGGCTTCTCTCGACGTCGCGCTGGGCATTGGCGCTGGCATGGGCGGCGTGGAGTTGTGCATTTGCGACGTCGGCGCGGCTTCTCTCGATGTTCTCTTCTGTCTGGAGGCGTCTGGTCTCCAGCCTTATGCGGTCGTCTTCACTCCTTTGTTGCGCCTGGAAGCGATCTCGCTCGCCTGCAAACTGTTCGCGCTCGCGCGTCTGTTGCGCTTGAAGTCGATCGCGTTCGGTGGAGGCTGCCAGGGTGGCGATGAGTGCTTGCGCCAGCATCTTGTCCGCCTCGCTGGGGGAAGACGCCGTTCGGGGCGATCGGCTCCCGGCAGTACTGGTTGGAGATCCGTTCTCCTGGGTGCGCGTCTCTTTAGGGTTGTCTTCCTCCCGGAGCTGATCGGGGGCTATTTCTTCGGTATTGTCTGGGGGTAAAGTCGTGTCAGTTCCCTCCTGGTCCCCACCGTGAGCTTGGTCAGTTACATTAGCACCCACTAGGGCCTCTGTGGTCGGGGTAACCTGGTTGTTAAGGTCAGACATAATTTTACTTTCTACTTTTTCCGCGTTTAACTTCCCTTTAAAGCTAGGTATTGGACTGACAGAGTATGCCTCTAGGTAGGGAGGTGGCTGTCGTCTGCGCTGCGGGCGATCTAGCTCAGGAGAACCGTTTGTGGAGTGTTCGTCATCGGCCATGTCAATATTAATATTATATTAATATTACGCTAATTATTCTCCGGCTATCGAAGGACCAATTGTAACTGAGGGGTACAATTCCCTGACTGTATTAATCAAGTACTGATATCATTAAATCACTACCGTCTATGTACTCCTGGCCAATACTGTACATAAGTATTTTAGATTAGAACACTCCCACAATAACACGGTTTTCCACACAAGATACTCGTTTGCAATATTTATTACATAAAAGGGATTATATTACATGATTTAGTTGCGCTTATAAGGCAAATAGAATGTGCATAGGCGAGTCAATAGTAAATATTAAGGATTATCTCTGGTACTCTGGGATGGGGGGGTACTACCGGTTGTAAGCCAGCAGAGGGAGGCAAAGCTCTATGCAAGTCCAGGGTTCAAGAAGGCGATGTCACCCCTGTGTCAGCGGGGATAGGCAGCCTGGTCCCAGGTTGCGCGCCTTGCAGGTGAAGCTGTGGGGTCTCTGGTGCGACAGAGACGGGCTTGAGTGATGTCCCCACGGGCACGTGGATCCCACAGCAGTGGGTGTAGACGGTTCTCTGCTTCCAGCAGCTGGTGAAGAATGAAGAATAATAGTCCTTGCCGGAAAGTGGCACCGCTGGCGGGGTGTAAATCCTCTGTGGTGCTGCTGCTCCGGTGTAGATATCCTCCGGTGCGGTAGTGCACGGTTGACCTTGACGTTACTATACTATTAGCTCGGGCAATAAGTGCTCTATGTAGACGCACAATCACTCACTCCACGTGGTCTTTGACTCGTAATGAAGGCTTACTAATAAATAGCGAACGATACGACAAACAGACGTATTAGGATAACACGAGACTCTATCTTGGGGCAATGCGAGCCCTGCTCTGCCCACGTTGCGTAGTGGGTGAGACGTTGCTTGGGTAACTGAACCAGACTGAACTGAAGGCGAACTGAAAAGGAACTGCAAAGGAAGTTCTACATTTCTTGCGCCCTATTTATATGTACCGTGGACAAATAGTGCCTATCTCATTTCTGTCGCCTCTCGGTCTCGTAGCCGTGGGCGAAAGCGGGCATGTTTGGGCAAGTCCTGGCGGTAGCTTTCAAGTCAGCTCGAGGGGGGTATGGCGCTGGTGCCTAGGGGATCGCTTCCAATAGGAGAACGAATATTATGGTCTGTCCTGCTACCAGGTAAAGGGATATTCCGTATATATTGTACAAGGAATATACAGGGGATATCAAACGATATACAAATATTATACATGGGATCTCAGGCAATAAATATATATATTCGGTTTAATCTGACCCTTTGTAACAACGCCCGATCCCCACCCATCAGTTTCCCACCCCCTAATACTGACAATGTGTATTAGTACGGACGACCAGCTAAACTGAAAGCAATGTGGAGCGCTGGGCTCGAACAGGCGAACCCAGTGTCTCCAGTATTCGTGGTGAGCACCTTGCCCACTGCACCACGTAGCCGCCCCTACAAAATAAATTTTCTGATATCCCGTCCCCACTTTATCCAATCAGGAGAGACAAGATCTTATTTCATTAATATCAGTGATGGCTGTTGGAATGTAGAGCTATTTAACACTTATTTTACCAAAATAAATACCACTTACAGCACCTTTAATAAAGGAACACTTGACCTGACTTGACCCTGCCCAGTTCTCCCTGTGATGTTGCTATCCCACCATCACCGCTCTCACCACCATTCAAATGGTTTACTTGTGTGTGTTTGAGCGTACACGCACACACACACACATCAATCAATCAATCAATCAAATTTATTTATAAAGCACATTTCACATGACGCGTGTCAACCAAAGTGCTGTACAGAGGGTAAATACATAAATACATAAGATACATATAGACAACAATCACACTCCGTTTTATGGGAGGGCACACAGGCAAACACATAGAAAAACAGGGCATGAGTCAGTGAACGGGAAAGGCTAGTAGGTAGAAGTGGGTTTTGAGCCTCGATTTGAAGGCATCTATCGAGGGGGCGAGCCTAATGGAGGTGGGGATGCTGTTCCACAGTTCAGGGGCTGCGATAGCAAAGGCACGGCCCCCCCTGAGCTTGAGGTTAGACCTCCGGACTGTCAGGAGCCTCTGATCGGCTGACCTGAGGGACCTGGTGTTGGAATAGGGGGATAGGAGGTCTGAGATGTAGGAGGGTGTGTGACCATTAAGGGCTTTAAAAACAAATAGGAGAACCTTAAAATCTATCCTGTAGCGTACTGGGAGCCAATGAAGGGAGGCAAGGACAGGGGTGATGTGGTCTCTCTTGCGGGTTCCGGTCAACAGTCTGGCAGCAGCGTTTTGTACCAGTTGTAAGCGGGACAGGGAAGACTGGTTAATGCCTATATAGAGGGAGTTGCAGTAGTCTAATCTAGATGACATGTGTATATCTGTGTACATGGACATGTGCTGTGCATGTGCACGCCAGAAGTAGACAGTGTTGTTTATATAGAGCGTACATTACTTGGTCCACAGCTTAGCTTTTGCAGCTCTCATGTGACTCCCTGCTCTCTGCTGCCACCTACAGGCCGCTCTCCATAAACACACAGTGCACTTCAGGGCCCCGTTCCCCGTACCTGGCTAACTGAGTTAGCCGGATAATATCCAGCATAGCCTGACTTAAGCCAGACCTTTCCATTCCCCGACGCTCGATTGTCTAAATCACTATGACAACAGATCAAAAAGTTTGAGTCTGGTCGAGAGCAGGGTTAAGTTCAGTTAGCTGGATGAACCATGGCCACGCCCCCGCAAAGAAATGCCAGCTCGCTTCCTGAAATGATTCTCACAGTCTAGATCTGCATTATACCATTCTGAATTATGTTCTTGTGCTTCGTTTGAAATGTAAAATAATATGTCTGCAGTAACGCTGATAATAAATCATATTCAGCCTATGAATTTACTTTGTCCTATATAATGCACGTCATATTTATACGGATACGGCGCTCGCGAGTCGCGACACACACAGTTATTTTAATAACGGACTAAACGGATCATTGCAAATGTGAATCCCGCTGGGATATTTTTAATGAATGAAACCTATCGGGTGTTTGGCTCTGATTAGTTTAATATTCTTCGCTGTGTATTTGCTTAACGGAGCACCCGGATGCGTTTCATTCAAGCTGAAGCGTCTATGCGCGGATTGTGGATATGAATTATGAGGAATCTGAATCTGTGGAATATTTAATTGTATCACTGTGATAGTGTCACACGTTATTGTGATATTGTAACTGGGATTAAAATATATGAGGAGATGCGCTGTTTGATGGATTTGATGACGTGACGTGACTTGATAAATTGAATGAGCCTTTGACGTTTTTGATGAATGAATTCGAGAAAATGCATTTATCTTTTCAAGCACTGTTATCTGATGCAGGGGCGGGGCTAGGGGGTGGCTACTTGGGCTCAAGCCCCGAATGTATTCTGAAAAGCCCTGAATCTATTTATAAAAAAAAATCATCATTGTTACATGAAAATATGTTTGCACCAGATTTAGCAGAGGCTAATTTCCATCTGTGGTCTATCCAGCTGCTAACTGTATTTGAGTGAGTTAAGTCTTAGTGTTATGGTAGACTCAAGACCTAAGCTTTAAATCACAATCAACAAGTTGACAAAAACTTAATTCTTCCACCTTAGAAACATAGCTAAAGTACGGCCATTTATAAATCAAAAGGACGCTGAAAACCAGATCCATGCCTTTATCTCAAGCCAACTCGACTACTGTAATGCACTCCTTACCGGCCTCCCGAAAAAATACGATGATAACTATTTTATTGCAATGCACTATTGCATTATTTTATTCTATTTTACTAACTATTTTATTGCACTGCACTATTTTACTTTCTATCAGTGAATCATAGACGCCTGGCCATAAGAGCATTCGGAGCATCTCTGCTCTCCCACTATTGAACTTGGGGGAGCAAAGGTATGATCTTGCTCCACCACTTTTTGATTATATGAAAAATATGATATATCCCCCCCCAATATATAAATCTAACCATAACTACGTTATGGTTAACTGAGTTTTATAGTGAAAAGAGCAGCTTTATTGGTCAAGATTGAAGGCTCTATATTGCAGGAAATTGCACGTACAGGTTCATTAAATAAAAAAAAAATCTGCCGTGGAGGGGCTCGTGCCTGACCCCCTCCAAACCACCCCTTGCCTGCCCAAAAAATAAATAATAAAAAATGAAAAATAAAGGGCACCTATCTGGGCTAAGCCCCGGATCTCCTACAATCCTAAATCCGCCCCTGATCTGATGATGAACATGAGGTGTCACTGGTATAAACCAAATGGTAATCAATTCAATGCATGTATGGATTAGGTCCGAAACAGATTAAAACCTGATTAATAGTGTAACTGCAAGCCTCCCTCCAAGCCTCTCTTTGGAAACCATGTATTTATATAGTACATAATATTAATACCTAAGCACATACAGATATCCTCATGATATAATTCGTATCAATTAGATATACTATTTGGGCTTGTTTTTATCGTTATTCTGAAAGAGCTGAACTAATTATTTTCGCTAGCAAGATCTCATTTGATTATTCATTCCATAAGCCTATACTGCCAGCAGGTACGTTTAAAGAAATATAATCTGATTGATTGGGGTAATGAGGGATTTAAAATTAGCCTATAGATTATGCATTTAACTTGTCGGCGAGGCTATGAGCCGTACTGCATTTACCCATTCTGCAATCTGTTAATAAAGTTTTAAATCAATCAATCAATCAGCTGAGGCGGGGGCGCGCAATTATCCTGGGTCTCAAGTCTGGTTCAAATGAACGAGACTGAATCCACCTTCGAGGAACAGGAAAATCCCGGATTCAAACATCGGGTTAATTGAATCTGGATAATGGGACTCTTGATCGACTTAGTTGAACCAAGTACGGGGAATAGGGCCCAGGTTATCATGTTGTGAATGAGATAGAATGAATTACCGAAGCACGGCTTCACTCAGATCCGTATATGTATTCAGTGGTGTTGAGAATGAGGAAGGGCTCCGTTATAAATGGATTGCATTTGTATAGCCTTTCGCCCATTCACTCACACATTCACGCACCATTTACATTTAGTCATTTAGCTGACGCTTTTATCCAAAGCGACTTACAAGTTCTGTACGACAAGTCATCAGGAAGGGCACAACTCTATCAGCTGAGTAACAATGTTGAGTGCTACAGTGTAGGTTAGTTTATTAGGACAAGTGCATGACAGTAAGGTTAGTTAGGGTTAGATATAGCGGAGATATAGCGGAGGTGACCTTGCAAGGTGCCAACCTGCTCATCGGGAGTTGTTATGGGTTAAGTGTCTTGCTCAAGGACACACACTGGGCCGGAATCGCACCGGGAACCTTCTGATTACCAGACGACCGATCTATCCCCTGAGCCACTGTTGCCCCCACAAGACTAATTATATCTAATAAAGCAGTGATACTCGACTTACAGCCTGCAGCAACTTTTTCAGTGGCATTTATTATATCGGTTAACATTTCCGAAACCATGTTGGATTTGAGCATAGCGGCGTCTTTGAGAGGCTCTCCGGCAGCCTCGGTGCTAAAAGCTACGCTCTGCATCTTCTGGCCGTCTCAGACCCACTCCTATCCGAGCTCCGGGAGGGTCATCAAGGAGAACCTGCCTTTTCTCAGTCCTTGCCCCACAATGGTGGAATGAACTACCCACCCCAGTTAGGACAGCTGAATCCTGTCCAATCTTTCGCCGTCGACTAAAGATGCACTTCTTCAACCATTATCTGAAATAATAATAAATAATAATAATAATAATAATAATAATAATAATAATAATAATAATAATAATAATAATAATTATTATTATTATTATTATTATTATTATTATTATTATTATTATTATTATTATTATTATTATTATTATTATTATTATTATTATTATTATAATTATTTTTTTTTTTTTTTTTAATCTAACCCTACCTAACCTTACTGTCATGCACGTGTCCTAATAAACTAACCTACACTGTAGAACTCAACACTTTAATGAACATTGTTACTCAGCTGATAGAGTTGTGCCCTTCCTGATGACTTGTCGTACAGAACTTGTAAATTGCTTTGGATAAAAGCGTTCAGCTAAATGACTAAATGTAAATGTGCATGTAATGTAAAAGCTAGAGGGAGGATATAGCTATCATATGAAACTAGACGTCTCCCAGGAAGACCAGTCGTACCACAGTGGTGAGCCCACATACAATGGGGTCCCTTGACCTCTGGCCTCGAGAGATCTGAATGTACAGTAATTGGGCTCGCTGGAAAAAAATTGTCTCGGCTTTAGAACAGTATCCGGTTTATGCTAGTTCTGTGCAGTTTAGGGTAAAAAAAAAAACATGAGGTTTTGCACAAAGATGTGATGTTATTTCTTGCATAAATTGGGTATAGTCTAGGGCCGGATAGGAAGGTATACTGTCATGGATCCATGCAAAGTTTGCATGGATTCATGACCGTATGGATCCATGACAGTATACCTTCATATCCGGCTTACATTGCAAAGGTATGGATTTTTACTATACCGTCATCCACAATATATACATTTTCATTTTGTAAAAAAAAAGATATATATACATACTGTAAGTTTTATCAAAACAAGTTAACTTGCAGCAGTATTTTAAAAAGCAAAAGAAAATAGACCATTTTTAAAATGACATAAGAAATAATATGTCAAATATCACGTTGTAATTTGTACTTGAAAACGGAATATCGTCAAATACCGTTATACCGTCAAAACTAAGAAAAATATTGTTGATATTTTGGCCATATCACTCAGCCCAAGTATAGCCCACATGTAAAGCTGAGGCTGCAATTTAAATACCCTGGTTTATAAACGGAACCACAGAATCACCATACAAGGCAAGACTCGGGTCAAAAGAATATGCAGCATAGGAACAACCATAGATATATATAAAGACTAGATGGCGCAAGGCGGAGTCTCCCGCGTAGTTCACCGGTGGCCATCTTGCTACAGTTAACTACTGCTTTAATTAAAGTGAGTGATCTGCACAAACAAAAATACTCGCTGAAATCTTGACGGATTTACAAACGGTTTGGTTTATTACAAACGTTATTAACGTGGCTATGATTCTTGCTTGGAAGAATTTTTATTAAAACAATTGTATTTTTATATGAAAGTCCATTATAAGTATGCAGTATGATAACTACATCTCTGATGTTTTTAACAAACCAAACTGTTGAAAATGTAGCAAGCTAGGGTTATTTCAATAGTACATGCATTATAGACATTCATGTTATGAGTGGGCGTGCTACCCTGTGGCAAGATGACCGCCATGCGCCGTCGGTCTCCGTTGGCCAGCAGCGCGGGTGAGTCATCTATTCTAGTCTTTATATATATCTATGGGAACAAGCACACATGTCACTATGCTCTGCCCCCCCCCCCCCCCCCCCCGACCAGTGATGCCAGTAACTAGTTACTAAGTAGCTAGTTACTGTAATCTGATTACTTTTTTCAGTAAATAGTAATCTAACTTGTTACTTTTTACAAGCCAGTAATCTGATTACAGTTACTTTTCCAAGTGGCTGTGAGTTACTATTTAGTTACTATCTCATAATGCTGATGATAAGAGAGCCAGGGGTACAGTCAGCTAGACCGGAGTATGGCCTGATGGCTGATGACGTCTCATGATGACCTGTCTGAGCAGCCAATCATGATGTATGACATATGCACTTTCAATAAAGCATTATTTAAAAAAAAAACTGTTGTCATTCTTGTGGCAGCAGCAGGGGACGACGACGACGACTTCGTAACCTAGTTACTTTCAAAGTAACTAAGTTACTTTGATAATCAAGTAATCAGTAAAGTAACTAGATTACTTTTTAAATGAGTAATCAGTAATCAGTAATCAGATTATTTTTACAAGTAATCTGTGGCATCACTGCCCCCGACATACAATCGATTCCTCAAAGTGGCCCCTGCGAATACGGTTGAGTATCCCAGCAATAAAGGACTGGAAGCCTTCCCCGCCCCACCCCCCACCCCCCAGACGCCCAAACAAAGTAAACCCAGATATAACCCACCAGACGTTGACCTGACAGGTGGTCCGTGCTCCAGTCTAAACCGAGACGCCCCTCAGAGACGTTTCATATATCCTACCGGAGTCCCAGAGGGGGGCGGAGTCATCCACTTTCACCGGCACTTCAAATATAAACACTTCCTCCTGTCGCTCAAGTTGCATTCAGGAGTTGTTCCAAACTAGAGAGAGCCTGTATAAACTTAGGGGAACTTAAGATTCAAGATTCAATAGTTTTATTGCAAACCACAGTGTTAGTTTGGCTACATTTACCATTGTCCGGCAAAACAACATTTGAAAAAATAAATGAAATGGGAAAAGAGGAACCCCCCCCAAAAAAACAACAGCCAGAAACTATACACTGTTTGAAAAGGAGATGGAAGAAGCAAAGCTTATCCGTTTCCATCCCCCATCAAATAACTAATTGCAAGATTATATATACTTCAGCAAGTACAATACGACACGATTTCCAATACACAACACATGATACAATACAATTTGCAAATACTTTTTTTTTTATCTACTTTTTTCTCCCCATTTTCTATTTTTCTCCCATCCCAATTTCGTATTATCCAATTCTTCCCTCCCCTGTCTCGAACGTTGCTAGACCATGCCTCCCACTGGTTGGCTGCAATGTGGACAAAGCCTTGCATCACGTGTC
This sequence comes from Notolepis coatsorum, assembly GCF_963971535.1. Classification (NCBI taxonomy): domain Eukaryota; kingdom Metazoa; phylum Chordata; class Actinopteri; order Aulopiformes; family Paralepididae; genus Notolepis; species Notolepis coatsorum. The sequence continues at coordinate 206,948,728 of NC_140168.1, read as the reverse complement.
CCCTCCGGTACACGAGGAGGCAGCCGTCGCATCTTTTCACCTGTACAGCGCAATCTCTCAGTGGCGAGGAGTGGGGGAGGCTCACGCTGCCCCCGATACTTCCTGATTCTGCTGTACAGGCGCACCAACCGACCTGTAGGAGTCGCTGTCCACAACGCCCGATCCCCACCCACCGGCTTTCCCACCCCCTAATACTGCCAAATGTATTAGTATGAACGACCAGCCAAGCCGGAAGCAACGCTCGAACCCAGCATCTCCTGCGTTAGTGGCGAGCGCCTTGCCCACTGCGCCACTTAGCCGCCCTAAATTTGCAAATACTTCAACTACACACAACACAATCACACATGCACACACACACGCACACACACTAGACTATACTCTCATGTCACCCTTCCCCTCAAATCATTCTCATACAATAAGTTGGACTTCCTCCCTGGTATACTTTGCGAACACCATCTTTTTGAACTTCCTCTTTAATATACTTATAGATTTACTGGATTTGGTCTCCTCCTCCAGATCATTCCACAAGGTAACTCACAAGGTTTCCCTCTAAGGTTATATCTTTGGAGTCCCACTCTCTCACAGAAATTTTTCTGTATCTTGTCAGGAAGGCTGTGATGTATGAATCTGTACATGAACTGGGCGGTTTTGTAATCCACCAGGTCCTTTAATTTCAGGACTGAAACTTTTAAAAACAAAGAATTTGTATGTGCTTTATAACTCTCATTGCTTACAAGCCTGATTGCTCTTTTTTGGAGCATAACCAAAGGAAGTAGGTTGGTTTCATAGGTAAGAAAAGACAATAAATATTAAAATCACCAAGAAAGTACAACTCTCTATTTTCCTCTGTGGCCCTGTCCAACATGTCACACAAGCTACTTAAATACTGTATTGGCACTGGGTGACCTATAACAGCAGCCAATAAGTATAGGTTTAAGGTGTGGGAGTTGCACTTGTAGCCATGTAGCTTCAATATCCTTCCACAGGGAAATGTCCAGGAATATAAATTGCCACTCCACCACCAAACCTGTTTCTATCATGTCTGTAAATTGAGAAACCATATCTCAACCTCAGAATCATCAATCAATCAATCAGGCATAGTATACACCAAATTACCAATTAAGCAATGCGAACGGAAATTTGGCCCCATAATCACTCATGCGATCCGGATATGGCGCGAAACACAAAAAAAATATTCTACCCTACATAAATGGCATAATCATACTCCCTTATTCAATAACAATGCACTCTGGATAGAAAAACAACCTATAAGATTCCCTAGATGGGAAAAGCAAGGCATACACTCATTAGGAGACGTCTTCAATAAACAGGGTTTTTGTAGTTTCAATGAAATACGCAAAAAATGTAATCTCGCCAAGTCCACATATTACTTTTACGCACAGTTATTGTTATGTTTGAAGGCTCACGGTGTTCCATTAAATATACCAATTGTACACCACAGATACCACAAATTCTTCTATGAAAGAGAGACATCAAGAGGTTTTGTTTCAGATTTTTATCATCAATTACTAACGTCCTCATATGAAACCCTCCACCTAGACTCCGTCTGGAGGAGGGATATACCAGACCTGGAAAGTGATTTTGATTGGCAAGAAGCCTGGGCAAATATTCGATTCACATCAAGGAACCCGGACCATCAACAAATCAATCTTAACTATATTCACAGGACATACTTGACTCCTATAAGACTGAAAAAAATGGGTCTTATACAAGACTCCAAATGCTCCTTATGTACAAATGGGGACGAGGGGACATTTATGCACTGTATGCAATGTACTGGGACTGCCCACCAGTTAAGATATTCTGGAAAGAGGTGACCCAGCAACTATCAAATCTCTTAACTTGGAATATACCTGTACACCCCTCTGTACTACTGCTGAATGATGTTTTTGAGTGTGCAGTACATCCACAGCTAAAGAGATTGGTTTTATCGGGTATCACAGTGGCTAAAAAGCTGATAGCATCACGATGGTTCCAACCGGAAAAAATGCAAAATAAAATGACCGAAAAGGTGTAGGCTGAAGCCGAGGCTTATAATTGCCTACCCCTTTTACATTACACTGTTTACACAAAAAATTATTCAGTATATCATTTACTGATTTAGCAAAGGTTACAAACGTTTCATAGTTCTATGTACAAAACGTATACACATTTATTTATGTTTTTAAATATTTTTTTCCCTTTGTCAACAGCTATGTTATAGATAAAATATAACTAGGATAATAATGATGTTTTATATTTATGTATCACCTTATATTTGAGTAATTTCTTAAAAGTATGTAGCAAACTACACATGTTTACTTCTTTGTCAAAGCTATTCCATAAGTTTGCCCCTTTAACAGATATACATCGACTTTTTATATTTGTCCTTGCCTTTGCGATATTGAATACACAAGTGATAATAGATAGAATAGTGAATGTAATAACAATATTACACTGTTGTGATGATTATGATGATTATTAACACATATGTTATAAAAATACGTAACAAACACTACAACAACACAGGACACACATAAATGGTCAACAGACATCCCTAGGAACTGGATGTTACTGTCAATGAGGATAGTTACCATTAGGGTTGGGCACCGAGAACCGGTTCTAATAGGAACCGGTTCCTAACTTCCGGTTCTTGTAACATGTTTGAATTTCGATTCTTAATTCCGATTTGTTAATTAATACCCTAGTTACAGTACAGCAACCAAATTAAACTGTATCAAGTCAACTGACAATGTGAATAGTATGAAGAAAATAAAAGATTTAAAAAAAAAGAATTAAAAAATCTCCTGCGAAATAACCTGTGACCTGTTTTTACCTGCACCTCAAAGAATCGGAATCGAGAATCGTCTAGAACAGGAATCGAAATGGAGAATCGAAATCGGAACCGGAATCGGTCAAATCCAAACGATGCCCAATCCTAGTTACCATAGCAACCATGGCTGCGTGTGTCACAAGCATGCGCCATTGTTTACTGCAGTGAGAAACACATTAGCTGCCAGACCTGCCTGCCTGTGCTTTTTCATCACCACCCGTCAGCCAATATGTAATTTTGGAGTTGCGATACAACTGCCCATCAATGAAGAGTTTATCTATGACCAGACGGTCTGTTTGTTGCTGGTGATGGCGTCCATCATAATTGGATGGAGTAGACGCCGTCTCCTCATGATCTCCGGTGGATATTGATCCGTCATCGAGAAGACAGAGCCTTTCAACTGTCTGCCTTTCTCCATGATGGCATGCTTCATGCTGGACTCAGTGACTCTCGCCACTATGGGACGAGACTTTTGCACCCCTGGCTTGTATTGCCCAAGACCGTGCACTCTGCCCAAGCGGATTGCATCCGCGTCTGGCTTTTTTTTATCTTCAGACTGTCCACCAAGAAATCCCTGAGAGAAGCGTTGTCCTTCTTTAAGACTTCGATCAGGGGCGGTCAGGTGGCGTAGCGGACTCCCGGTTTCAGCATTGCCTTGGCTTGGGCTGATCGCTATACTAACTCGTTTGGCTGGGTTAGGGGGAGGGAAGCCGTGGGTGGGAAACTGCCGTTGTGGACAGCGACGCCTACAGGTCAGGTCTGGGCGCTTGCTCAGCGAAGGCAGGACTTGAGGAAGGCAGCGTGACCTCCCACGCGTTACACTTCACCAATGAGAGCCCTCACTGCCAGGTGAGAAGAGAGCCACTGGCTGTCGCCGCACGTGTTGGAGGAAGCGTGCGGATACTTCAGGGTTCCCTTGTACCGACCAGTAGGAGAACAAGCGCACAACAACCAGGTAGGGGAGGGGGGGGAATTGGCACAACGACTAAAATTGGGACGGGGATAAAACAGAGAAAAATCAGAGAAAGAGAGATACAAAAAAAAATTTAAAATACTTTGATCGGGGGGGGGGGGGGGGGGGGGGGGGGGCGCTCCAGTAGCACACCATATAGCGCGCTGAGTCGCGAAGCGGTCGTCTTGGGTTCGTTTCCCAGTCCTGGCGACCATTTGCCGCATGTCTTCCCTACCTCTCCTCCCGTTCTCCCTCTCTCCTCGGTCCTGCATGGCCAGAAAAAGCTGTGAAATGCCAATTAAGATCATTAAAAAAAGAAAAAAGTCTTCGATCAGGGAGTTCAATTCCACCGATTTCTTTAACTCCTCCACGTCGTCACTTAGCTTCTTCAAAAGATCTAACTTCTCCAGCTGCTTTTGCATGTTTGTCATAGACTCACGCATTTCTTTTAGAAGCGGGTCCTCCATATCGCTAGAGCCAAGCTGTTTCCTGCTACATTTTTTGTCCCGTCCAGCGCCCTTTTTGGCCGACATATTATGATAAAACACGGCAAATACGATTCCAAATCTTCGATAGTTTCATCCATTGACAAATCCAGTCTGATAGTAACATGTCTATCTTTCTCTTTTTATGTGAAAGAAACAAGCACGTCAGACCTCCACGAGATGCTATGTAACCCATTCAATTTCCCATCGCCATGGGAGACCATGAGACATGTGTGGAACCAGAACTGTGACACACGAGAGGTGTGTAATTGCACATAATATCAATCAACTGGCTAAAATAACCTGGCCAACTTCCATTGAGGAAACTTTGAAGCGAGGAGATCAAGAAAGCAGAAGACTGAGGGAGAGAGTTATGTGTGATCCTTTAATTATACCGCCCATTGACATGGAAATGAGTGACAATTTGAAATGACTAATATCATAGTGTGGAGGGTGACTAGTGTAGAAGGGTGGATTATCCCTACTTTATGAGAGTAGATGTACACTGTCACCAGGTAGTGGGAACGCAGCAGATCTGGGTCCGGCTGAGTCCCCGACTGTAGTGCAGGAGTATTAGAGTTGAGATTTAGCCGAGGGAGTGGATGGGGCCTAGGATTTACTAACCTATAGGGGTGGTGCGCTGGTCCTTCTTGCCCTCCAGGGCGACTCGCAGTAATTCCCCACACACCCACACTTCCCCTAATACTTCCCGCACCCTCCCACACCCGGTGGCAGTAGTGATAAATGATATTCTTTCTCCCCAAAGCAGTACCTTTCCTTGTTGACGAGCAGAGACCTGTCCCAATGATGCATAGGCCGTGGGTAAGAAGGGGTTAAACAATAATATACCTTACCCGAAAGGAAGGGGTTAAACAAGACAACACATTAACGGACACGCACAAAGTGATCCCATTTATACGCCTCTCTTTTATATCTCTTAGGCATATATTTACACAAGGCACAATGAATAAAGCTCTTCCCGCTTACACGAGGCACAATGAATAAAGCTCTTCCCACTTACACGAGGCACAATGAATAAAGCTCTTCCCACTTACACAACACATTTAACCAAAAGACAGTGGGCCCACACTCGAAACAAAAGTCCTATCTAAGCCGGCATTCCCCAAAACAACAAACGTCAGAGCGCCCCTAGTCACTGGTACCTATTCTCTTCGCCCTTAAAGGGCACGCTCTCGACAAAGAGAATGTTCGCCGATAAAGTTCCAGCGCTCGGAGCGCTAACTGTACCTGGCTTGAGTGTACCAACCAAGTGCCAGCCTGCTCTCACACCGAACGTCCGTGTGGTGAGATGGCCTTCGAACGGTCCCGTGTTTGTCACCTGTGACAGCAAGAGGCGGGCTGGGTTGACGTTAGGCAGGTGACGGCTGGAGGTGGGTGTAGTCCGGCGACGTCTGTTGCTGTGTCCTCTGCGGGGCTGGAAGACGGTGGAGCGACCCACGAGCTAACTGTGCTCCTAGGCCTATACTGAAGCTAAGCTGTGGGTCTGCTCGACCCCCTAGCCTTCCGCCTATACTTTAGCTAAAACGCAGCGCTGCAATGTCCACAGCACTCTCCGGCAGTAGAACGTCTTCTTCTTGGTTCACACGTACCCTAAGCACTCACTGGAAGCTAAACTATCGCATACTACGTTACTAACCCGCCTCGTGACTGGGTTTATATTCTGCGTACTTAATGTCTAGAGCTCCGGCTCTACGCAACCGCTTGCTTCTGTGGAAAAACGATGAAGAGGAGGTCTCGCTGTAAGAGTTCCACCTTCACCCAGCCACTTCTTCACATGTTGTCTCCCCTGCTCCACCTGGCATCAGTCCAGTATCATGTCCCACTATTAAATATCAATGTTAGGAGGTGGAGAATCAGACGGGTCAGTGAGTTTACACAACGTTATCCTGAACACAGCAGTGAGCACAGTAGAGTACAAGGAATTATGGTTAGACACATTGAATTATTGTTAGACATATTCAGGTGTCTACACTAGCATGGATGACTATGGCAATCTTTTCCTGAAACCTCTTTCTGCTAATCATAGGGAAGCTAGCTCTGTTCCTGTACAAAAAGCCAATCGAATCGTTGTGGGGTCGAATCGTTACACCCCTATATGTAACCCATTCAATTTCCCATCGCCATAGGAGACCATGAGATACGTGTGTTATGTTGGAATAATCAGACAACACGTTGTTGTAGTTTAACGGTATTTACTCAACTGAGACACATGCATAGTAACGTACATCGTAACATCAACGTCACGTTCGGCCATATGCCACGATGGAACTATCAGAGCTACTCTAGAACAGTAGTACTACAATGGAACTATCAGAGCTACACTAGAACAGTAGTACTATGATGGAACTATCAGAGCTACACTAGAACAGTAGTACTACGATGGAACTATCAGAGCTACACTAGAACAGTAGTACTACGATGGAACTATCAGAGCTACACTAGAACAGTAGTACTACGATGGAACTATCAGAGCTACACTAGAACAGTAGTGTAGGCGCCGTAATGGAGGTCTCTTTATTATGATTCAGTATTCTATTTGTGTTGTATTATTAGTTGTACTGTCACTTTAGGTGGTGGGCGTGCTCACGGGGGTGTGGCGCTAATGGGAGCGTCTTATGGAATTTCATTCACCTTTTCACGTTGACAGTTCACAGAGGTTGACAGCTCACGGAGAGAGGGGGTGAGAGTTAGGAGAGCATATTATCTTTTGACCGCAATAACGCAATACCGCAAAGTGCAAATCGTATTTTGTTTGTCTCATGATGAAGCGAAAGAATAAATGCCTTAAAAGTATTTCCTGGACGTGGAACGGAGTTATTTCATGTCGCGCGTCAATTGTTTGAACTCCATCGCTCAGCCCCTCGGCAGGTCTGTCTATTACAGTATACTGCCGCAACATAGTCAAAAGATATTTAAGCAAGCAAACAAAAGCGTTGATAAGAAGGAAATCAACTATATTGACATTACGGATTCCTCGAGTTGCCTCGGGGCGCTGATCTTGAGGGCATCACTGAGACGCTTGGATCATCGCTGCATTGGAGGAGCGCGACATCACCTCTGAAGGCCTGACACGCAGACCAGCAATAAGAAGCTAAGTAAATTGTTTTATTCAACTGTGAAGCCTTTTGTGTTAAAAAACACAGTGTGAATTAGTTACTTTGCTTGTCCATTGGGGATCGGTTTGTTGACTGGCTGCGTCGTCTTGCGCTCATGGACGTTGCGCGGCCTAAGCGACAGCTAATTGATTGATGGATTGATTGTTCATTAAAGAGGACTGTGGATTATTGAATAATTGCACCTGAGCTATTGAAAAATGGCATCGGGAGGATCAACTGTTGATACTAATGGCTCATCAAAAACGGATGGGAAAAAAAGAGAAACTAAACTCACTGCCAAAGGCATGGCCTATAAATTGGAGACACTTCATAATGAACGTCACGCAAATGTTCGCAAAATGAAAGGTCTTATGAAGGTATTAAAGCAGCTTATGGACGATAATGACAATGCTTCACAGGTGCAGTCTGAATTGGACAATTTGAACCAAATGGTTGAAGATACCACTCTGTTACACGAATCTGTAATCTCTTTAATTTCTGAAGAGGAACACGAAAAACAAAACGAATGGTTTGAAACAATATTAAAATGCAAAAAGGGATTCATGGATGATGTAAGGCAGTGGCTTTCTGAAACTGGGAGACAGAAGTACAGTACAAGTGCCAATGTTTGTGTACATGATTCCCCCATACCTGTAACACAGCAAGTAACTCCTGTTGAAATACCTGATGAACACTGTGATGTAATTGAAGCTGATGATGATGAAATCAAACCAAGTGACAGTGTGTCAAATTCTGGAAGCAGAGGTTCAGCCAATCGAAGCTCTGCTGGGCCTAGGTCTAACATCTCAACTACGTCTTCCGCACGCAAAGCTGAATCTGACATGGCCGCTCTAATTGCAAAACAAAGGCTATTAAAGGATAAGCATGCAATAGAGCAAGAGGAAGAAGAAGAAGAGGAGCTGCTAAGGAAGAAAAGGGTACAATTAAGAACGGAGGAAGAAGAACAAGAGGAGCAGCTAAGAAAGCAAGAGGAACAGCTAAGAAAGCAAAAGGAGCAAAGACGGAAAAAGGAAGAAGAGCAAGAGGAACAGCTAAGAAAGAAAAAGGAGGAACTAAGAAAGAAGAAGGAGCAACTTGAACTTGAAATGGAAATAGCTTCAGCAGCAGCTAAAGTCAATGTGCTAAGAGGCTCTGGAGGATCTCGTATTTCAACTAATATGTATGTTGAATCTGATGGCATGAGCTCTTATTTCCGAAGAGGACAAAGGAATGTTCAAACACTCAGTACTGAAGCACAAACCGCTACAACCACAGATCAGAATCTACAACCACAACCCGAATTGTCAAGACACACAGGGGTCAAGGGACAGTGATTGACTATGTCTGTACTCAGGTAGAAGTAATAATCCCCACCACCAAAATTAATATCTACCCAAATCAAAAGCCCTGGGTAGACAAATCCGTCCGTGAGGCTCTGAAAGTGCGCACATCAGCATACAACACCGGGCTGGTGACAGGCAACATGGAAGAACACAAGATGGCAAGATACAACGTCAGGAGAGCAGTAATAGAGGCAAAACGGCGTTACAGGGATAAAGTTGAACTTCAGTTTGAACAGGCTGACTCTAGAGGCATGTGGCAGGGCCTCAGAACAATGACAGACTACAAAGGAACCCCCCTCAAACTGAACAGTGACATCTCCTTAGCAAATGATCTCAACTCCTTCTATGCGAGGTTTGAGGCTGTGAACAACAACACCAGCCTACAAACCACGGCAATGGGGGGGGGGGGGTCTGCTGATGGAGACTCAGTGTTCAGGGTAACAGAGCATGAGGTGAGACGGATCTTTAAAAAAGTGGATATCAGGAAGGCAGCAGGACCGGACGGCATCCCCGGCCGCGTCCTAAAAGTCTGTGCCGACCAACTGGCCCCGGTATTCACTGACATCTTCAACCTGTCCTTGGAACAGGCCGTCATCCCCACCTGTCTGAAGAAGTCCACCATCATCCCTGTACCCAAAAAATCTACGCCCGCTTGCCTCAACGACTACCGCCCTGTAGCCCTCACCTCCATAGCCATGAAGTGCTTTGAGAAGCTAGTGAAGGGCTACATCTGTTCCTCCCTCCCCATCAACCTGGACCCTCTGCAATTTGCATATCGCCCCAACAGGTCCACGGAGGACGCCATAGCCCATGTGCTGCACACAGCAGCATCACATCTGGACAAGAGGCAGGGGAACTATGTGAGAATGCTGTTCATCGACTACAGCTCAGCATTCAATACCATAGTCCCCTCCAAACTCATAGCCAAGCTCAGGGACCTGGGCTTGAACTATGACCTGTGCCAGTGGGTCCTGGACTTCCTGACGGGCAGACCCCAGGTGGTAAGAGCCGGCAACTGCACCTCCTCATCCATCACGCTCAACATAGGGGCCCCCCAGGGCTGTGTTCTGAGTCCCCTCCTCTACTCCCTGTACACACATGACTGCGTAGCACAGCGGAACAACAACACCATCATCAAATTTGCTGATGACACAGTAGTGGTGGGCCTGATCTCTGCCAACGACGAAAGGGCCTACCTGGAAGAGGTAGAGAACCTGTCACAGTGGTGTCAGGAGAACTGCCTCTCCCTGAACGTCAGCAAAACAAAAGAGATGATTGTGGACTTCAGGAGGTCGGGGGTCAAGGACTACAGCCCCCTCAGCATCGACGGGGCACCAGTTGAGAGAGTGAACAGTTTCAAGTACCTCGGAGCCCACATATCCGAGGACTTGACATGGACCACACACATTGACAGTGTTGTGAAGAAGGCACGACAACGCCTCTACTTCCTCAGGCGCCTAAGGAAGTTCCAAGTCAGTCAGAAGATCCTTAGGAACTTCTACTCATGTACAATAGAGAGCATCCTGACCGGCAACATCACCTCCTGGTTTGGGAATAGCACTGCAAAAGACCGTAGCAGACTACAAAGAGTGACACGTTCAGCCGAACGCACAATTAGAGGGGGGCTTCCCACCCTCCAGAACATTTACAACAAGCGGTGCAAGGGGAAGGCTAAGAGAATTATTAAGGACTCGAGCCACCCGAACAACTGCCTCTTTGAACTGCTGCCGTCAGGCAAGCGATACCGGAGTCTTATGGCGAGCACAGAAAGACTCAGAAGGAGCTTCTATCCCCAGGCCATCAGGCTGCTAAACGAACAATAATCGCTAAACGAACAATAATCACTATGCAACAACCATCAAATGCACACAGCACACACACCCACACGCACACACTCACTCAAACAAACAACACACTGCAGCACCCACTCTCCACACTTTAGATCACACAAACACACTTACACTTTATATTTATTGATAAAGGATTTGCACTACAACTCGTACACCTACTGTGAATTGTACCTAAACTGCACCTCGTCCATTTATGCCTTGCACTATATAGTATTGTATATTAGTACACTGCACAGTATTGTATATTGTATGGTAACTACGTCTACGAACATTGTACATATGTCTAAACTGAACACTGTGACCTCTTTTTTTACTTCTAATTTTTACTATTTTTACTATGTTTTTATTTCATACTTATCTTGTCATGCACAGTCTCTGGAGCGCAACAGTAAGAAGCATTTTGTACAAAAGTATTCTGTACTTCTGTATGACAACTATTAAAGAAACTTGAAACTTGAAACTTGAAACAAAGGACATTACAGTGCACTCAAGCACAGCCACGGATTCAGCACCAAAGCATTCACCCTGCACCACAACAATCAATCAGCAGCAGTAACATAATCACTGTTTTAGAGAAACAAAATGAAATAACAGCTTTGCTAGTCCAACAACAGTCTCTTTCATTCTTGCCTAAAAGAGACATTCAAATTTACGATGGTGACCCTTTACATTATCACACCTTCATAAAGTCATTCGAGCACAGCATTGAACAGAAGACTGACAACCATATGGACTGCTTGTACTTCCTTGAACAGTTCAGTAGGGGGCAGCCTCATGAGCTTGTCAGAAGCTGTCAGCATATGGCTCATGACCGAGGGTATGTGAAAGCTAAGGCTTTGCTACATGAGCACTTTGGGAATGGACATAGAATTGCTTCTGCCTACATGGGAAAGGCTCTTTCATGGCCACCAATAAAATCAGAAGATGTCAGAGCTCTGCAAGCATACAGTCTCTTTTTGAGAGGATGCTGCAACGCCATGGAAGAAGTGGAAATGATGTATGAGTTGGACATGTCTGCCAACATGCTAGAGATCATTAGAAAATTACATTACAAGCACAGGGACATATGGAGAACTGTGGCCTGTGACCTGCAGGAAAGGCGTGGCCATAGAGCTAGATTTTCTGACATTGTTGACTTTGTTGAACGACAGGTGAAAATTGCAAGTGATCCAGTGTTTGGCAATATACAGGACACACCATCAGCAGCAGCACCTAAGGATGTGAGGAAGTCCAGCAATCAACCATATACAAGGGCAAAGGAAAGTAGCTATGCTACCACCATTGCAACAATTGAAAGGAAAGAGGAACCTGGAACAAAGATGGAGAGAAGTTCATCTGGTACAAGGTCTTGTTGGTTCTGTGGAGGTGGACACACATTGGATATGTGCTTTCTATTGGAAAGGAAGGTGCATAGCGAGAAGATTGACTTCTTGAGGGATCATAATTTGTGTTTTGGCTGTTTGTGCATTGGGCACATAAGTAAAGAATGTAGGCAACGCCTCTATTGCAAAATATGCAATCTCAGACACCCTAGCATACTTCATATCCACCAAAGAGAGAAAGGAACAGATCAAAGGCCAGCCAAAAGAGAATCGGAGACAGCAATGGGCAGTGCTCCGATCTCTGTACAATCCAGTGGTCTTACAGGGGCCGGTGAGCAGAACTGTACACTCTCTATAGTACCAGTACAGGTCAAATCTAAAAAGGGACATGTTACGATGACTACCTATGCCTTCCTGGATCCCGGTAGCTCAGCATCTTTCTGCACTGAGCGGCTGATGAGCAAGCTGAACGTCACCGGAAGAAGAACAAGCATTCTCCTTCGGACTATGGGCCAGGAGAAAGTGGTTAGAAGCCACGTTGTTTCTGATCTGGAAGTGGCTGCACTAGACAGTGACTTGTTTTGTGGGCTGCCTGACATTTACACACAGGAAAGCATGCCAGTCCACAGAGGCAACATTCCAAGACAGAAAGACCTTCAAAGATGGCCTCACTTGGAACATGTTTACATTCCTGAGATTGACCCTGGGATAGACCTGTTGATAGGAACCAACGTTCCCAAGGCATTGGAGCCATGGCAAGTTGTTCGGAGTGTGGACAAGGGTCCATACGCAGTCAAGACTGTGTTAGGTTGGACTGTGAACGGACCCCTCAGAGGAAGTGGAAATAATGAAACAACTTGTGGACAGCCAGATATCACAGTCAACAGGATCTCAGTTGCGAGCCTTGATGAACTATGGAGGCGGCAGCTAACGGTTGACTTCCCTGAATGCAGTCAGGATGAGCAGACAGGGTTGTCAAGAGAAGACTGTCACTTCATGGAGTGTGTTACAAAGTCTGCTAAATTGATGAACGGCCATTACAGTATTGGCTTACCTTTGAGGGAAAAGGATGTAAAGATGCCAAACAACAGGAAAGTGGCAGAACAGCGTACCCTAAGCCTCAAAAGGAGGTTTGATAAAGATGCTTTATTTCATGCCGATTACACTGCCTTCATGAATGACATAATTTCCAAGGGCTATGCAGAGAAGGTGCCGGCTGAGGATCTGGAACGCAGCGACTCCAAGGTATGGTATATACCACACCATGGTGTATACCACCCAAAAAAGAAAAGGATCAGGGTCGTATTCGACTGTGGAGCAACAATCCAGGGAACAACGTTGAATGCGCAGCTCCTACAGGGACCAGATCTTACCAGCACACTGATTGGAGTCATGACCCGATTCAGAAAGGAGCCTGTTGTACTCATGGCAGACATTGAGGCCATGTTTCACCAGGTCAAAGTACCAGCTGAGGATGCAGATCTATTGAGGTTCCTCTGGTGGCCGAATGGAGACCACAATCAGAACCTTGTAGAGCACAGAATGGTCGCACATTTATTCGGAGCTACATCCTCGCCAAGCTGTGCAAACTTTGCCCTCAGAAAGTGTGCAGAAGATCAACGGGAGCAATTCAGCCCTGAAGTAATTGACACTGTTCTGCACAACTTCTATGTTGATGATTGCCTTGTATCAGTGGCTTCTGATGAGGAAGCAGTAGCACTCTATCAAAACCTTCGTGCCCTTTGTGCTAAAGGGGGCTTTCAGCTCACAAAATGGATCAGCAACAGACGGACAGTGTTGGCTGCTATACCCACCCAAGATAGAGGGAAGGAAGTGAAAGATCTGGACTTGGACACAGACGCACTCCCCATGGAGAGAGCACTTGGCGTGCAGTGGTGCGTTCAGTCTGATACCTTTAAGTTCAAGATCATGATCAAAGACAGACCCTTAACCAGAAGAGGGATCCTTTATGACCCCTTAGGAATCTTGGCACCCGTGGTCTTATCCGCCAAAAAGACCCTTCAGGAGTTGTGCAGGAAAGAACTTGGCTGGGATGATGCTATACCAGCTTCAGCCGCACAGGAGTGGACATGTTGGCTGAAGGATCTCCATCTGCTTGTGGATTTTAAAGTTGACGGATGCCTGAAACCGCTGGATTTCGGGGAAGTGACCTCTGCTCAGTTACACCACTTTGCAGATGCAAGCGAAAATGGCTATGGAACAGTGACTTACCTGTTACTGCATAACGGCCACAGACAAACACACTGTGCTTTCATAATGGGGAAAGCCAGAGTGGCCCCACTGAAAACGATCACTATCCCTCGCATGGAGCTGACTGCAGCCACGGTTGCAGGTCGTATGGACAAGATGTGGAGGAAGGAGCTGCAAATGCAACTTCAGGACTCAATCTTTTGGACAGATAGTACTTCTGTACTGAAGTACATCAGGAATGAGACCTCCAGGTTTCGAACCTTCGTAGCCAACAGGGTTTCAGAGATACTCAATGTATCAAAACCGTCTCAATGGAACTATGTGAACACCTCAAGCAATCCCGCAGATTCAGCCTCCAGGGGACTCAAAGTGGAGTCGTTTCTGAAAGATGACACCTGGTTGTCTGGGCCTCCGTTTCTCATTGGGCCTGAAGAGGACTGGCCTGTAAGCCCAGATGACTCTGGAAGTATCTCCTCAGATGACCCTGAGGTCAAGATAAGTTTGATGGTGAATGCCGTGCAGGCCGAAGAGGAGATTGATTCAGTAACCCGCTTGATTAATCACTTCTCCTCTTGGATTCATCTGAAGAAGATTGTTGGTTGGCTCCTTAAGTTTAAGAGCCTGCTACTGTGTCTTAGTAGGAAGAGGAAGCAATTAAACGAGACTCTTGCCCAGTCTGGCTTGGATAAAGTCCAACAGGAAAGAGAGATGAAAAAAGAAATGCAGAGTATCAAGACTCATGCCGTCAGTGAATCTCTCTCAATTGAAGAACTCAGGGAAGCAGAGATGGAGATTATCCGCTTCTGTCAAAGGAAGAGGTTTCCAGATGAGTTCAACAGCTTACGAAGAGGAGACACTGTGAGACAAGCCACATCTACAAGCTCAATCCATTTCTTGAAGACAGTGTTCTGAGAGTTGGAGGACGACTTAGTAGATCATGTATGCCTGAAGAGTCTAAGCATCCTGCCATATTGGCAAAAGATCTTCATATTTCGGATCTCATTCTTCGGCACATACATCAAGAAGTGGGACATGGTGGTCGTAACCACATGTTATCTAACCTGCGCCAAAGATATTGGATCCCTGGTGCTAGCGCAGCTATAAGGAAAGTCCAAGTATGTTGTTTGTCGGCGACTGCATGCAGCTCCAGGACGCCAGCAGATGGCAGACTTACCACTGGACAGAGTTTCTCCAGATGAACCTCCATTCACTCGTGTAGGAGTTGATTATTTTGGACCCTTCGAAGTTAAGCGAGGAAGGAGTGTAGTGAAGAAGTATGGAGTTTTCTTCACATGTTTATCCATAAGAGCCATCCACATTGAAGTGGCATCATCATTGGATACAGACTCCTTTATCAATGCTCTTCGACGCTTCATAGCAAGACGTGGACAAGTCCTGGAATTACGCTCAGACAACGGAACCAACTTTGTTGGAGCTGAGCGTCAGTTGAAGGAGGCAATGGAAGATTGGAATCTTGCTCAAATTAACAACACTCTCCTTCAGAAAGGCATCAAGTGGGTTTTCAATCCCCCTACTGGATCACATCATGGAGGAGTATGGGAGAGACTGATAAGGTCTGTGAGGTAGGTCCTGAACTCTTGTCTGAAGGTGCAAAACCTCGATGAAGAAGGTCTTCACACAGTCCTTTGCGAAACAGAAGCTATCATCAACAGCCGTCCCATCACTAAAGCATCTACTGACCCAAACGATTTGGAAGCCCGTACTCCTAACCACCTTCTGCTGCTTAAAACCATGCCATCTTTGCCACCAGGACAGTTTCAGAAGGAGGATATATGCTCGTCGCAGATGGAAACAAGTGCAGTATATTTCTAACTTATTCTGGAAAAGATGGGTCAAGGAATACCTACCTCTACTGCAGGAACGTCAGAAGTGGTCAAGTGTCGAGCGCAACTTCATTGTTGGCGATATTGTGCTCATAATTGATGACTCGGCACCTCGCAACTCATGGCTTACAGGAAGGATTGTGAAAGCTATCCCAGATAGAAGAGGACTTGTCCGTCAAGTACAGATAAAGACGAAGACCAGCTATCTGGACAGGCCTATCACGAAGGTTTGCCTTCTACAGGAAGCGGAAGAGCCATGAGGACATCAGATGTTCATATTAATTGAACCCCATAGACTGATACATAGATATACACCCATAGACTGATACATAGACATACACCCATAGACTGATGCATAGATATACACCCATAGACTGATACATGGAGATATGCACCCATAGACTGATACATGGAGATATACACTCATAGACTGATACATGGAGATATACACTCATAAACTGACTTTGCCACTTTGGATTACAGTTTTTTGTTTTTTCGGACTTGACTGACCTAGCGATCATAAAGATCCCTCCTTAAGGCTATGTGCTAGTAACCTCTGGCCCTAGGATACGATTAAGAAAGAAGAAAAGGACATTTGCGAGAAAATTATAAAAAAAATCGAAAACAAAAAAACTTGTCAATAATTGTGCCTTATATTTAATGTTTTTCTTGTATGCTCCTACATAATTTACAATTGTGTAGTTATTACATGTGAATAATTAGGGGCCGGTAACAAAAAAAGCTATTGTTTGAGTAATTAGGGGCCGGTAACGAAAAAGAACTATTGTTTGAATAATTTAATGTTTTTTCTTGTAGGCACCTACATATTTTACAATTGTGTAATTATTATATTTGAATAATTAGGGGCCGGTATGTAGGCGCCGTAATGGAGGTCTCTTTATTATGATTCAGTATTCTATTTGTGTTGTATTATTAGTTGTACTGTCACTTTAGGTGGTGGGCGTGCTCACGGGGGTGTGGCGCTAATGGGAGCGTCTTATGGAATTTCATTCACCTTTTCACGGCTGACAGGTCTCGGTGTTTGACAGTTCACGGAGAGAGGGGGTGAGAGCTAGGAGAGCATATTTTCTTTTGACCGCAATAACACAATACCACAAAGTGCAAATCGTATTTTGTTTGTCTCATGATGAAGCGAAAGAATAAATGCCTTAAAAGTATTTCCTGGACGTGGAACGGAGTTATTTCACGTTGCGCGTCAATTGTTTGAACTCCTCCACTCAGCCCCTCGGCACTACCTGTCTATGACAGTCTACTGCCGCAACAAGTAGTACTACGATGGAACTATCAGAGCTACACTAGAACAGTAGTACTACGATGGAACTATCAGAGCTACTCTAGAACAGTAGTACTACGATGGAACTATCAGAGCTACACTAGAACAGTAGTACTACGATGGAACTATCAGAGCTACTCTAGAACAGTAGTACTATGATGGAACTATCAGAGCTACACTAGAACAGTAGTACTATGATGGAACTATCAGAGCTACACTAGAACAGTAGTACTACGATGGAACTATCAGAGCTACACTAGAACAGTAGTACTACGATGGAACTATCAGAGCTACACTAGAACAGTAGTACTACGATGGAACTATCAGAGCTACACTAGAACAGTAGTACTACGATGGAACTATCAGAGCTACACTAGAACAGTAGTACTACGATGGAACTATCAGAGCTACACTAGAACAGTAGTACTACGATGGAACTATCAGAGCTACACTAGAACAGTAGTACTACGATGGAAATATCAGAGCTACACTAGAACAGTAGTACTACGATGGAACTATCAGAGCTACACTAGAACAGTAGTACTACGATGGAACTATCAGAGCTACACTAGAACAGTAGTACTACGATGGAACTATCAGAGCTACACTAGAACAGTAGTACTACGATGGACCTATCAGAGCTACACTAGAACAGTAGTACTACGATGGAACTATCAGAGCTACACAAGAACAGTAGTACTACGATGGAACTATCAGAGCTACACTAGAACAGTAGTACTACGATGGAAATATCAGAGCTACACTAGAACAGTAGTACTACGATGGAACTATCAGAGCTACACTAGAACAGTAGTACTACGATGGAACTATCAGAGCTACACTAGAACAGTAGTACTACGATGGAACTATCAGAGCTACACTAGAACAGTAGTACTACGATGGAACTATCAGAGCTACACTAGAACAGTAGTACTACGATGGAACTATCAGAGCTACACTAGAACAGTAGTACTACGATGGAACTATCAGAGCTACACTAGAACAGTAGTACTACGATGGAACTATCAGAGCTAAACTATGGAATAACTGTGACAAAGAAGTAAAAATGTGTAGTTCGATACATACATTTAAGAAATTATTCAAATGTGGGGGCGGCTGGGTGGCGCAGCGGACATTGCGCTCGTCACCAACGCAAGAGACACCGTTATCGAATCCGGCTGTCAGCGTTGCCTCCGGCTTGGGCCGGCCGTCATACTGACAAAATTGGCAGAGTCAGCGGGAGGAGAGTCGATGGGTGGTAGTCTGGTCGTTGTAAACAGTGACTCCTACAGGTCGGTCAGGGCGCCTGCACAGCAAAGTCAGGAAAATGGCGGAGGCAGTGTGAGCCTCCTACACGTTACTCCTCACCAATGAGAGTCCACGCTGGCAGGTGAAAAGATGTGACTGGCTGCCTCCACATGTATCGGAGGGGACATGTGATGGGCTTCTATCCTCCCTACGACCGGCCAGTGGGGGGCACATGCGTGCAACGATCAGGACAGGGGAGGGAGAATTGGCACGAGAGGTAAATTGGGATGGGAGAAAAATCACAGAAAAAGGAGGAGAAAAAGTAGATAAAAAAAATATGTATTCAAATGTAAGGTGATACATAAAATATTATACCTTAATATTGATACATAAAATATTATACCTTAATATTATTATCCTAATTATATTTTATTATAACATAACTGTATTAAAATCGTGACACAAAAAAAATATATATAAAAAAACAAATAAATAAATGTGTATAGGTTTTGTATATAAAACTATGAAACTTTTGTAATATTTTGTTTTTGCAAAATTATGTACTGAATAATTTGTTTATTTTTAATTTTTTTTTGTAAATAATGTCATGTAAAAAGGGTAGGCAATTATAAGCCTCGGCTTCAGCCTACACCTTTTCGGTAATTTTTCTTTCTTTTATACATTTTATACTGTACCACTGTACATTTTATACTACTGTACCCCCCCCCCCCTCTCTCTAAAATATTCTGGGAAACGCATTGGATTTTCAGACGGCGTGTATGTGTATAGGTTATAGTAAAGCGGTAACCCTTTCAGGGGCATATAATCTCCCAACAACAAGATGGTATTCTGTGAAAGCACTCGTGAAAGAGTTAATAATACACATTAATATTTATATTTAAAGTTTATCTGAGTGTAGCTCTTACTCCTTTCCCTGACTGACTATACAATCTGTTCTCTCGCCAACTCCAGGGGTCAGAGGGGGAGGTTGGCACACCTGGCCTGAAGGGTTCAAAGGTGAGCACCACCGTACCGTGGTGATGCAATCATTAATGATATTTCAGTTCATGCTTTTATAAATAGTAGATACTGTACTGGTAAGTTACTGCTTGTACTATACTAATGGATTGGTTTTTGTTGATTTTTGATTTTTGATTGTTGATTTATTTTTTTACTTTTTTGAATTTGTTTTTTGAATTAGGGGTAGGTTGCTCTATAAGCCTTCGGCTTCAAACCTATCCTTTTCGTTTGTTTATTTGTGAAAATGTTCGAAAAATTATTTGTTTGTTTATTTATTTGTAAACATTCGAAATAAAATAATTCATTCATTCATTCATTAATTCATTCAATGCCATGCCATACCATACTATACCACGCCATACGATACTATACCATACTATACCACGCCATACTATACCATACCATACCATATTATACCCACCACATCATCATACCATACCATACAATACCATATCATAACATACCACACAGGGGCGGAGCTAGGGGGTGGCTACCTGGGCTCAAGCCCCGGATGTATTCTGAAAAGCCCTGAATCTATTTAAAAATAAATAAAAATAAATGATTTTTTTTTTTTTTTTTTTTTTTTCAATTCATCATTGTTACATGAAAATATGTTTGCACCAGATTTAGCAGAAGCTAATTTCCATCTGTGGTCTATCCAGCTGCTAACTGTATTTGAGTGAGTTAAGTCTTGGTGTTATGGTAGACTCAGACCTAAGCTTTAAATCACAATCAACAAGTTGACAAAAACTTAATTCTTCCACCTTAGAAACATAGCTAAAGTACGGCCATTTATAAATCAAAAGGACGCTGAAAACCAGATCCATGCCTTTATCTCAAGCCAACTCGACTACTGTAATGCACTCCTTACCGGCCTCCCGATTAAATACGATGATAACTATTTTATTGCAATGCACTATTGCATTATTTTATTCAATTTTACTAACTATTTTATTGCACTGCACTATTTTACTTTGTATCAGTGAATCATAGACGCCTGGCCATAAGAGCATTCGGAGCATCTCTGCTCTCCCACTATTGAACTTGGGGGAGCAAAGGTATAATCTTGCTCCACCACTTTTTGATTATATGGAAAATATGATATATCCCCCCCCCAATATATAAATCTAACCATAACTACGTTATGGTTAACTGAGTTTTATAGTGAAAAGAGCAGCTTTATTGGTCAAGATTGAAGGCTCTATATTGCAGGAAATTGCACGTACAGGTTCATTAAATTCAAAAAAAATCTGTCGTGGAGGGGGTCGTGCCTGAGCCCCTCCAAACCACCCCTTGCCTGCCAAAAAATAAAAAAATAAAAAAAAAGTGGGGGCCCATCTGGGCTAAGCCCCGGATCTCCTACAATCCTAAATCCGCCCCTGATACCACACCATACATACCATACCATACAATACCATATTGTACAATACCATACCATACCACACCATACCATACCATACCACACCATACTATACCATACCACATCATACCCACTACACCATACTATACGATATCATACAATACCACACCATACTATACCATACCATACCACACCATACCATACCACACCATACCATACCATACCATATACCATACCATACCACACCACACTACATAATACAACACCACACAATACCACACCACAGACCACACCAAACAATACCATACCACACTACACAATACTACACCACACCATACCACATCAAACCATACCATACCATCATGTGATATGAAATGATACGAGAACAATGATAAGCCAATTTTTTGAACGTGAATTTCCACAAATGAGTTTTAAGTTCTTAATGTGTTTGTCTTCTTACATCAGGGAGAGACTGGAGACAATGGAGACTTGGGACCTATGGGCCCACGGGTAAGTTATTATATTACACACACACACACACACACACGCACACACACACACACACACACACACACGCGCACACGCACACACACGCACACACACAGAGAGAAACAGAAACAAACACACACAAACACACACACACACACACATACAGAGAAACACACACACACACACATAAAACTGTTACATTGTTATTGTTATTTTATTTGCACAAGGACCATTTGTTCTGATTCTGATTGTCAGTAAAACTATACTTAAAGGAAGTGATGGTAACAAGACAACATGTAGGTGGGAATGTAGACACGTAGACCACCGCAAACACTGTGTTTTCAGCTCATGGGAGAGCGCAGGGCGATAAAATGAATGAATGTTGATTAGAGCCTTGACGTAAGTGGTTGTAGCTACGGCTGTGGGGGCGCTGAAGACATGATCCAGTATACTTTTTTTTTATTTGTTTGTTCTACCGGACAGTCCGGTAGAGAGAGAGAGAGAGAGAGAGGAAGAATGGGAGGGAGACATTCGGCAAGGGACGCCGGGTCCGGGAATTGAACCCGGGTCGGCCGCTTTGCGACGCAGCGCGATACATGGTGTGCTATACTAGAGCGCCCCTCAATATACTTTTTTATACGCCTGAGTCTCCCGAACACGGAGAAATCAATCCCAAGTCGATCTGCACTTTATCTGCCGAGCTATAGTCACTTTTCCACACCTACTCCCCAATCAGCGCATGTCGAGTTTAGCTCGGCCGGGAAATTGGGATTGATCTCTCCGTGTCCAGGAAACTCAGGCGTATAACTCCCTGCCTGCCGACCTGAAGCTTGTAAGGTGCAAACCATAGATATACAGTGGTATGTAATGCAGGACTTTCCCCAGGATTTTCAAACAAGATGGTACTGAGGGGTGGTCCAGAGGAAGGCTGTGACCTCCATGCGAGAGGCAAAAAAAAAGTGCAATAAAGAGAGACATTTGCTGTAATTTCCTGCAATTTAAAAACATAATTTCAATAAAATAATAATAATAACTTTATTTGTATAGCACCTTTCATACATGGGGATTGCAGTTCAAAGTGCTTTACACCAGTACAAAATAAGACATCAAATCAGTGTAAAACAAGCAGCAAGAGCAAAGCATAAAGTGGGATAAAATAATGCAGATATATTAATCAAATCGTATCAGAACCTCACGTTCCAATAGGCTTCTTGAATTTCTGTAATCTGTTACAAAACATGATAAAGGTTATAGTATGCAGTGCACCCAGCGGATAGTGGGGCGTAAAGATAAAAGTAAAAATAAGTCAAATAATAGCAAGGGTAAAACGAGCAGACATATAAAATCACAGTTTTTCACATTAGGATCTAACATCCCAACAGGCCACCTTGTTTATGGTTTGATTCAGTTTTAGTAGAATATAAAAGACATGGATGATGAAATGAGGACATAAAGTGCAGACATACTATAAAATCACAGTTTTTTAGAGTGCAATAAAATAGTTCTGGATTACTGTTACTGTACAGTTCAAAGTCGTCATTACCTTCCGTTTGGTTTCAAACCTGATAGTCTACAAATAGCAAACACAAGAGTAAGTTCCAATTAAGTTAAGTTCTAAATAAGTAATTTATGTACAGTGTATAAGGTTGCACTAGATGCGTCTGTTTCTAAGCTGGCCCCAAGTGCTCTGTGTGGAGTTTGCATGTTCTCCCTGTGTTCGCGTGGGTTTCCTCTGGGTACTCTGGTGTCCTCCCACACCATAAAGACATGCATGGTAGGCAGGGACTACAGAAAACTAGCTCATTAGCTCATTCTGGCACATTTACATTGATGTGGAAACTGAATATGTTGATTAATGTGCACTGTGCCTGAAAAATAAATAAATAAACGTAAACTTAAATAAATATCTATTGTGCAAACCTGTACATCTGATCGACGATCCAGTTTACTGGACGGGAACCGTTTACTGTAAGCTGTGAGTCGCCCAGGGCTAACTCTTTGCTGTTTATCTACCATGACTCTGATTTCATGTGTCGTAAAACCAGTTTTATATTGGCACCTAAAGGCAGTACTTATGAATATGAAAATATGAACTATGAAACTTGAGGAGATCAACTATTGAACATTTCTCCCGTGTTATTCTATCTAGGTTTTGGCAGGAAAGACTTGTATTGTCAAATTAGATTAAGTTATTCGATTCAAATGTATTGTCATCATTACAGCATACAAGTACAGTACAACAAAAAGAAGTCTGGCATCCAACCAGAGTGCAAATGTAACAGTAAAGTAAAGCAACAGTAAGATAGATAGATAGATAGATAGATAGATAGATAGATAGATAGATAGATAGATAGATAGATAGATAGATAGATAGATAGATAGATAGATAGATAGATAGATAGATAGATAGATAGATAGATAGATAGATAGATAGATAGATAGATAGATAGATAGATAGATAGATAGATAGATAGATAGATAGATAGATAGATAGATAGATAGATAGATAGATAGATAGATAGATAGATAGATAGATAGATAGATAGATAGATAGATAGATAGATAGATAGATAGATAGATAGATAGATAGATAGATAGATAGATAGATAGATAGATAGATAGATAGATAGATAGATAGATAGATAGATAGATAGATAGATAGATAGATAGATAGATAGATAGATAGATAGATAGATAGATAGATAGATAGATAGATAGATAGATAGATAGATAGATAGATAGATAGATAGATAGATAGATAGATAGATAGATAGATAGATAGATAGATAGATAGATAGATAGATAGATAGATAGATAGATAGATAGATAGATAGATAGATAGATAGATAGATAGATAGATAGATAGATAGATAGATAGATAGATAGATAGATAGATAGATAGATAGATAGATAGATAGATAGATAGATAGATAGATAGATAGATAGATAGATAGATAGATAGATAGATAGATAGATAGATAGATAGATAGATAGATAGATAGATAGATAGATAGATAGATAGATAGATAGATAGATAGATAGATAGATAGATAGATAGATAGATAGATAGATAGATAGATAGATAGATAGATAAAATTCAGGTATCCAGTAGCTGCCAAGTCAGTTGACAAACAATAGAGAGCGATAAAAAAGGACAACCAATACAACAAACAAACAATGAAGGTCAGCGCTGAAGTAAATATACAATGTACAGGTGATTAAACTGGGTATAAAATATATACTGTATATATTATAAAATAGATCATATATTTTTCTTAACCTGATTGTTTCTGGATTATGGAATGACATTACCTATATTTATTACTGATGGTGATACAGCAGCATTGATGTAATGCACCGTCCTCATCGTGTTCACAACGCTACCTCCATTGTTCTGGAATTGACCCAGAATGCAATTCAGCTGCAGTAGACCATTGAATTGAAAAGAAAAAAATATGCACACATGTAGTGTTCAAAGATCCTTCTTCTTGGGTCTGTCTCTAAAAATATGAAACATTCCATGTTTCTGGGACGCAGATTTTCTTAATTCAGTGCAAACTCTAGGAACCTTAAGTGTAAATCACCAGAGCTAGTATGATACGGTCCAGAGCTCCAGTCCAGCAGCGAGGTGACGTGATGTAGCGCGGGAGCTCACCAACAATGGCCTCATACAGAAACAGATGGTAATGCAAGTCTTATGGGTGACTTAACTGGCATTGTCAAGGTCAAGGTCAACTTTATTTATATAGCACATTTAAAATCAACCGAAGTTGTACCAAAGTGCTGTACAATATAAAAACAGAAATACTAAAAGAAATACAAAATACAGTATACACACAAAGTCATGAAAACGACAATAAAATATAAAAAACAATCACCACACAACCAGGGATGTGTGGCTTACCAAGCCTCAGAACGCCAATAAAAACAGGTGAGTCTTCAGCTGTGTTTTAAAACTCTGTAGCAGACCTCATTTGCAGTGGAAGACTGTTCCATAATTTAGGGGCAGCCACCGCAAAAGCTTGATCACCTTTAGTCTTTAGCCTAGACCTCGGGACATCTAAAAGCAATTTATTTGCTGACCTGATTGTGATATTATCAGGCATCTGAGACATGGAATCACATTAAATGATCTCTCCTATGATGTCATATCCATGCGCAGGGAACGCCCGGGCAGAAAGGAGACCAAGGAACCACGGAGATCATCGACTACAACGGAAACATCCAGGAGGCCTTGCAGGTCAGACACACGTGACAGCCGTAAAGAAATTTGAATCCCTACCCACCTTCAAAACCGCTCTCAAAGACCACCTGCAATTCGAAACTGGCCACCGTAAATGTCTGAACCCCCCTTCCACCCCCTCCTAATGTACAGTCTCCTCCCCATCGTATGTATATATTTTCTGTTAGGATCTCTGGTTAACAGTACTGTATATTTGCATATCTTTTATGTCACAAATGTAACAGTACTGTATACCTGTATGTCATGTATGTCATAAATGTCATGATATATATCTGTATATTGTGTATGTCATAAATGTCATTATGAATTGAAAATGGGGGACCCTGATGTAAACAAGACGAAAGTCTTTCTCTGGTCTGCATCCCCTTAACAATTGTGTGTATTGAGCCGTACTGTATTGTACCCATTCTGCAATCTGTTAATAAAACATGCATTCAATCAATCAATCTGCACAGTGATTGATTGAATGAAAATCAATATGACATACGGTACGCTCCTCAAGGCTCCTTCCGACTGCCTCCAGCCACGTCTAGCGGCGCGGCCTCATTCAATTCCTCTCCAAGCATAGAGGAGAGTACCGTATGTCGTACCTCGTGGCTGCACGCGCTCCTCTACATGGGAAACGGATTGAAAGCAGTCGCGTTTGCTAGACTTGGCTGTTTTTGGTGAGAACGGACCATTGTTCAGTCTGACAGACTGAAACTGACCCTAGATCAGCTTTAAGCAGTTTAGTGAATAATGGACACAGGTGTACTGCAGTTGCTAAGGTGATTCATAGGGACCAGTTTTATTTATTTTGCCCCAGTACCAGTTAGTGCTAGTGTGCGGCTCATGCGTTGTGTCACTGTAATCCATTACGTTCACCAGCAGTCCTTTAGTGGGCGGCACGGTGGTTAAAGGAACACGCCAACATTTTGGGAAATTAGCTTACCGTCTTCTCCAGAGAGAGACAAGAAGATAGATACCAGTTTCCTCTCCGTGCGTTCAGTAGACAGCTATCTGGCTGCACGTTAGCCTAGCTTAGCACAATGAATGGAAGCGGACAGTGCCGGTTTAGCCGACGCATTGTCCAACTAACAACCATGGGCGGACATTATAAGGCGAACCTTCTGTAGTGTGGCAGTGAAAGGGTTAACGCGCGGCCAAGCACCAAGCAGCAGCAGCAGAATGCCCCGCGCGATAGATTGTAACGCTTGTACTTAAGCCACTTATTCTGAGATGATAATTAATGTATCTGGATAACCAATGCACGGATTTTGTCGAGGCAGGTAGCGTTATTTCGGGAAAATTGATATCTGTAGTCTGGTATATTTTTCGTCCACGAAAAATGGAGGCTGTAATAATTATTATTGCTCGATAGTCTCTATGAATAATAATAATTAGAGCCTCCATTTTTCAAGTCAGTTAAAAATGATCCCCCGTAGTGCTGTGTGTGTGAGTGTGTGTGTGTGCTGCTGTACTACCTAAATAAAATAAAAAATTAGGGGTTAGGGCATTGTAAAAACGCTAAAATAATAAAATAAAGGTC
The DNA here is from genome assembly GCF_963971535.1 of Notolepis coatsorum. Classification (NCBI taxonomy): domain Eukaryota; kingdom Metazoa; phylum Chordata; class Actinopteri; order Aulopiformes; family Paralepididae; genus Notolepis; species Notolepis coatsorum. The sequence continues at coordinate 206,921,590 of NC_140168.1, read as the reverse complement.
AAAAAAATCGCGCGCGCCCACTGCGCGGGCGCGCGGGTATCGTTTGCCAATGACTCGCACCCCCTGGCGTCAAGTTCAAACTCCGCCTATGCTAACAACTCTCCGTCCCTCCCGAAGGGCACTGTCCGCTTCCATTCATTATGCTAAGCTAGGCTAACGTGCAGCCAGATACTACTACTGAACGCACGGAGAGGAAACTGGTATCTATCTTCTTGTCTCTCTCTCTGGAGAAGACGGTAAGCTAATTTCCCAAAATGTTGGCGTGTTCCTTTAACATCGTTGCCTTGCAGTGAGAAGTTCCCGGGTTTCTGTGTGGAGGTTCATGTTCTGCTCGGGTTTAGTTCAGGTGCTTTGGTTTCCCGCCACAGGCTCCTGCCGCTTCCCTTGACTAAGTCACTGGCGTTACAGCTGGAGTTGTAAGGCGGGGCCCTCATTTATCAACGTTGCGTACGCACAGATATGTGCGTAACCCGTGCGTACGATAATTTCTAAGCAAAGTGTGGGACTTATCAATTTGAACTTGTGCTTGACTTTGTGCGTATATCTACGCACAGCTCGGAGCATGCGTAGCTGGCGCCCGGTGGTAGAATATGTTTACAACGCGGAAATAAGCACTGACTGCGCTCCGCGTAACTCAACTCGTTATTATTTTGCGCATAGATTGCAGAAATACGGGAACGTTTTGATTATATTTAAAAGGCTTTGCCATTGTTAAACGTAATAAGTGGAACCCCGAAGCTGTAAGCAGAATACAAGTCATATGAACACCCACGATATAGTGTTCTTCCCCCTTCCTATAAGAAAGAATAAAAAACGCATTGCAACGAGAACAGAGGTTATTTGTTGAGTTTATGTGTATACAAAACCCTTGCAATAAATGTGTCTTAAATGAATGAAAAGCATACATGCTCTGGATACAGAGCATATATCGTGTGGGTGATATCACTTGTATTCTGCTTACAGAATTCCACGTATTTAGTTTTACAATGTCAAAGCCTTTTAATATAAATCAAAACGTTCCCGTATTTCTGCAATCTATGCGCAAAATAATAACGAGTTGAGTTCTAACAAAGAACGTATTACATGCTGGGTAGGCTGATAGAGTAAACTATGATATGAATATGAATATGATATGATATAAAGGTATACTGGTCCGTCCGAGGATAGCGAGGAGTCGGATAGCCATTAAATGCCATTTGAGAATATAGGCTATTAATGCAAAGCGACGGCCTATAGCCTATACATATTATTTAATGTTTTCATAAGCGTAAAGATACAACAGCTAGATTAATGATCAAGTTGGTTTACTGTATGTCTGTGTGTGTGTGTGCGTGTGTATGTCTGTGTGTGTGTGCGTGTGTATGTCTGTGTGTGCGTGTGTATGTCTGTGTGTGTGTGTGTGTGTGTGTGTGTGTGTGCGTGTGTATGTCTGTCTGTGTGTGTGTGTGTGTGTGTGTGTGTGTGTGTGTGTGTGTGTGTGTGTGTGTGTGTGTGTGTGTGTGTGTGTGTGTGTGTGTGTCTGAGTGTGTCTGAGTGTGTCTGAGTGTGTGTGTGTGCTTGAAGGGTGTGACAGTATGCTGACACACAGGTCTGTTTGCTAAGTGACTTGTGTAAATCTTAACGACATGCCTCCTCCTCTTCCCTCCTCGTTCACCGACCACAGAGGATTACCACTATTACAGTGACGCTTCCCTTGACTAAGTCACTGGCGTTACAGCTGGAGTTGTAAGGCGGGGCCCTCATTTATCAACGTTCCGTACGCACAGATATGTGCGTAACCCGTGCGTACAATAATTTCTAAGCAAAGTGTGGGACTTATCAATTTGAACTTGTGCTTGACTTTGTGCGTATATCTACGCACAGCTCGGAGCATGCGTAGCTGGCGCCCGGTGGTAGAATATGTTTACAACGCGGAAATAAGCACTGACTGCGCTCCGCGTAACTCAACTCGTTATTATTTTGCGCATAGATTGCAGAAATACGGGAACGTTTGATTATATTTAAAAGGCTTTGCCATTGTTAAACGTAATAAGTGGAACCCCGAAGCTGTAAGCAGAATACAAGTCATATGAACACCCACGATATAGTGTTCTTCCCCCTTCCTATAAGAAAGAATAAAAAACGCATTGCAACGAGAACAGAGGTTATTTGTTGAGTTTATGTGTATACAAAACCCTTGCAATAAATGTGTCTTAAATGAATGAAAAGCATACATGCTCTGGATACAGAGCATATATCGTGTGGGTGATATCACTTGTATTCTGCTTACAGAATTCCACGTATTTAGTTTTACAATGTCAAAGCCTTTTAATATAAATCAAAACGTTCGAGTATTTCTGCAATCTATGCGCAAAATAATAACGAGTTGAGTTCTAACAAAGAACGTATTACATGCTGGGTAGGCTGATAGAGTAAACTATGATATGAATATGAATATGATATGATATAAAGGTATACTGGTCCGTCCGAGGATAGCGAGGAGTCGGATAGCCATTAAATGCCATTTGAGAATATAGGCTATTAATGCAAAGTGACGGCCTATAGCCTATACATATTATTTAATGTTTTCATAAGCGTAAAGATACAACAGCTAGATTAATGATCAAGTTGGTTTACTGTATGCAGGGCTTCGCAGGGCTGTGCCATGTGTTATTAAATATGCGCAAGTTACTGTTGCATAATGTAGGCCAGTGGTTCTCAAACTGTGGTACGCGTACCACTAGTGGTACTTGGTGGTACTGCTGTAATCTTTTTTTTTTTTCTTTTTTTTTTTTGCAGTCAGGCCACTGTGTGTGTGTGTGTGCGTGTGTGTGTGTGTGTGTGTGTGTGTGTGTGTGTGTGTGTGTGAGTGTGAGAGAGAATGACGGACAATTGCTTGCTGTGTGAGAGAGAGAGAGAGAGAGAGAGAGAGAGAGAGAGAGAGTGAGAGAGAGAGAGAGAGAGATAGAGAGAGAGAGATAGAGAGAGAATTAAGTAGATTTGCTGAAATACAGTTGTTCTTAATTTTCTCACTTGCTATGTGAGAATGTTAGTTATTATGTTCTCAATGCCCCTTGCATTGTATGAGTTGTGTGGAAGCGTTTGCTAGTTCTAGTGCTATCCCTTTGTACATTGTGGCTGTGTCTGACAAAAGTTAACAATAAATAATGGTACATTTGCCTCCTGCGTGAACTGTGCATAGCTGAATAGACTGTATTTTAACGCCGGTCATATGGTGGTACTTGGAGAGCCAGCTACGTTCTCAGGTGGTACTTGGTGTAAAAAGTTTGAGAACCACTGATGTAGGCTATGGCTGCTATTATATGTAATTCATATAGGCTACCTAATACCGACAACAAAATAGATTGTATGCCTCTAGAACAAATCATATTATACCCGGTAGCCAATCGAACAGAACGAATAAAGGCATTCATATTACAGCATGGTTATAATGACACACTAACGCCAAACAGTGGTTAACGAACGGTCGTTATTAGTATTTTGAGCTGTCCAGGCAGATTTGCAGCAATGGTCTTAGGGAGTCTTGATATCTGACATCACCATGTACAAGTCCGCCAGCCTGTTATTTATCCCATAACACGGGTTGTGTCTTCTTGGTTCTGTGAACAATCTCGCTCGTGGAGTTTCTCATAGTTCGCTCGGGTCAGTCCATTATTTCACATCCCATGGGGGGTGTTTCATTACCATATATGGATAATCATGCACGAGCATTGACGGTAGAATAAAGAGGTATTTATCAACACGGAGGAGCATAGGACCCGTGTACGCACGGTTGATAAATCCCAATATGTCTGTGCGTACACACATTCTAAATTATGTGCTTACGTACGAACATAGAACACTTTCTAAGAATTGTTGATAAATGAGGGCCCTCCCTGTCGTCAGGACGGGTCAAATGCAGAGGAATAACTGAAGTTGACTTATTAATAAAGTACAAGTTAACTTAACTTAATTAGGAAGGTCTAACATGCCTCTACAGTATGTGCCAAGAATACAGAAAGTCAAGTCACAGCGTTTCTACTGTATGATTTCAGGCTCTCAGTGTCAGGTTTTTACTATTCAGGAAATTCTCTGATTATGATACTGTTTTAGCCTGTTATCAAACTGATATTCTCTGATATGATACTGTTTTAGCCTGGTATCAACCTGGTATTCTCTGATATCATACTGTTTTAGCCTGGTATCAACCTGGTATTCTCTGATATGATACTGTTTTAGCCTGGTATCAACCTGGTATTCTCTGATATGATACTGTTTTAGCCTGGTATCAACCTGGTATTCTCTGATATCATACTGTTTTAGCCTGTTATCAAACTGATATTCTCTGATATATCATACTGTTTTAGCCTGGTATCAACCTGGTATTCTCTGATATCATACTGTTTTAGCCTGGTATCAACCTGGTATTCTCTGATATTCTCTGATATCATACTGTTTTAGCCTGGTATCAACTTGGTATTCTCTGATATCATACTGTTTTAGCCTGGTATCAACTTGGTATTCTCTGATATCATACTATTTTAGCCTGTTATCAAACTGATATTCTCTGATATATCATACTGTTTTAGCCTGGTATCAACCTGGTATTCTCTGATATCATACTGTTTTAGCCTGGTATCAACCTGGTATTCTCTGATATTCTCTGATATCATACTGTTTTAGCCTGGTATCAACTTGGTATTCTCTGATATCATACTGTTTTAGCCTGGTATCAACTTGGTATTCTCTGATATCATACTATTTTAGCCTTGTATCAACCTGGTATTCTCTGATATCATACTGTTTTAGCCTGGTATCAACCTGGTATTCTCTGATATCATACTGTTTACTCTACTCTACTACTCTCGGTAGCTCAGTCTAGTATACAGTAGGCCACTAGTTATTATTCATAATTAGTGCTGCTCTAGTTCCATCTTCTACAAAGATCTGGTTAACCTCCATCCCTGTATGACTTTACACTAGGTGTATTCATGTGTGCGTGCGTGCGTTTGTGTGTGTGCGTTTGTGTGTGTGTGTGTGTGTCCGTGCGTTTGTTTGTGCGTCTGCGTTTGTGTGTGTGTCTGTGTTTGTGTGTGTGTGTGTGTGCGCGCGTGTGCGTGTGTATGTCTGTGTGTGCGTGTGTGTGTGTATGTCTGTGTGTGTGTGTGTGCGTGTGTATGTCTGTGTGTGTGTGTGCGTGTGCGTGTGTATGTCTGTGTGTGTGTGTGTGTGTGTGCGTGTGTATGTCTGTGTGTGTGTGTGTGTGTGTGTGTGTGTGTGTCTGTGTGTGTGTGTGTGTGTGTGTGTGTGTCTGTGTGTGTGTGTGTGCTTGAAGGGTGTGACAGTATGCTGACACACAGGTCTGTTTGCTAAGTGACTTGTGTAAATCTTAACGACATGCCTCCTCCTCTTCCCTCCTCGTTCACCGACCACAGAGGATTACCACTATTACAGTGACGGTAATTGCAGCTCTCTCTCTCTCTCTCTCTCTCTCTCTCTCTCTCTCTCTCTCTCTCTCTCTCTCTGTCTCTCTGTCTCTCTGTCTCTCTCTCTCTCTCTCTCTCTCTCTCTCTCTCTCTCTCTCTCTCTCTCTCTCTCTCTCTCTCTCTCTCTCTCTCTCTCTCTCTCTCTCTCTCTCTCTCTCTCTCTCTCTCTTTCTGTTTTTGTGTCATGCCCACAAGCGATGCACCTTTGCCCCAGCATGGACGCCGCCCAGACCACCCCCCCCCCCTGCTCTGTCCCGTCCCCTGTCCCCTCCCTTCACTAACACATAACTCCCATACTTGTTATTTTCACAGTGTCGAGTGCTACAGCATATTTGCATTGAGTGTTGGGTTTAGGGGTTAGGGGTTAGCGGTTAGGGGTTAGGAGTTAGTGGTTAGGGGTTAGTGGTTAGTGGTTAGGGGTTAGGGGTTAGGGGTTAGTGGTTAGTTAGGGGTTAGGGCATTGGTGCTGTTGTTGTGACCTGGTGTCGAGGCTGACTTTTTGTCATGTTTTGTCGAGTCAACATGGAAATATTGAGTCATTATTGATTAGTCACCCATGATTCCATACTGTAATTCTACATTCACATAGCATGTATATTCTATGGCTCTAGTTTTCTAGCTTTCTGCTATAAAAGACGTGCTTTAGAATTATTCATTCATTCATTCGTTCAATCATTATTTAATCTTGAAGGATCATTGAGATCATTGAGCTCTCATTTACAATGACGTTGAGAAATACGACACATAATAAATGCAAAAAAAGAAAACGATGTAGAAACAGAAAGGCAATCAATTAAACATTTAAAATTATTAAAAACTACTGCAGACTGTGGTGAAGTGGTTTGCTATTAACAATTGAAACTGACCAAGAGATACTAATGAATTGAGTTTTAAAGTGCATTGCAAAACATTCCATGTTTCTGGGACACAGAAGCTCCGATTTTCTTAATTCAGTGCAAACTAGGAACCTTACGTGTAAAAGACAATCACCAGAGCTAGTATGATGAGGTCCAGAGCTCCAGTCCAGCAGTGAGGTGATGTAGGGAGATCACCAATAATGGCCTCATACAGAAACAGATGCCAATGCAAGTCTTATGGGTGACTTAACTGGCATTGTGCACAAAAGCAGCATATTATTTTTGCTGTTGATTTAATTACGCTGTAATGTTTCATGGTTTTCACTAAACATAAAGTCCTAGATTTATAAAATGAACAAGTGAATACATTGTATCTCTCATCTAATCTTTGCCAACATTGTTTTGCATATATGCAACATATTAAGACCAATATTATCCAACCATGCAGGTATAACGATAGGTTATGACTATAACCAAGTTCTGTTAGTTAGGGGCGATGCTTGGCATCACTACTGCACTATCTCGCGTACGTGCACGCGTACTGAATAAACCACAAATGTACCTCTAATACCAGTATTAGTCTGACCACACCCCTCATCAGCTTACCTTCATAAGCAGGTGTGTGGTCACCTGCTCTCCTCCTTCCCAAGCTTTCACCACAAGGTGAGGACAAGGGCTGCAGCGGCCGTCTGATGCCAAGCATCGCCCCTAACTAACAGAACTTGGTTATAGTCATAACCTATCGTTCTGTATCGTTAGTGGCTTAGCTTGGCATCACTACTGCACAAGGGAGGCCAAGCGGAGCCACTTGGCTGACAAATACACCCCGCTGACAGCCCCCCAAAACCATCAGAACAGGGAGGGCCGAGCCCCCCCGACCCCCCCTAATGGAGGGTATCCCCCCTATTAGAGGCTTCACGGGAAGGCGACGGACCCGACCGCGCGAAGAGGCACTCAAGCAACTTAACGCACAGGGTGAGCAGACCGTGGCTTGACCCCACGACTACACACACGCACAACCCGCATGCCACCCGGGAACGAACGGAGGAACAACCTCGTTACTGCCCCCAGAATCACGGGGCCAAGGGCAAACCCAACCCCGTGGCAAGGCCGTAGCAGCGGAGCGCGAAGGAAGACCCAGACCCACCAAAAGGACTGGACTCCCTGGAATGGGGGCCCGGAGAAGTCCATGATGCCAGCATCAAGACCCCACCAGGTGGGCACGTAGTGCCCCGCCCCCCACATCGCCAGCGTATTCGGACAAAGGCCCCTCAGTTACTGCACCTGGTATTCCCAGGCGGAATCCCATCCAAGTACTAACCAGGCCAGAACCTGCTTAGCTTCCGAGATCGGACGAGATCGGGCGTGTTCAGGTTGGTATGGCCGTAAGCCGAGCGGGCCCCGTCCCCCCAATAGTACACCGCCTGGCACACTGACCCCGCAGAACAGGCAGTCAGCATGGCCGTAAGCACACAAAAAGGTTAACCAACGGAAGCAGGCAGCGCACCGGGGAAAAACCAGGCAACAGGCTGTTAACCCTAGCCTGGAGACTGCGGACGAGACAGGCGCCAGAGGGGGACAGCTGAACACAGCCGCCCCGGCGGAAGGAGCGTAAGCTGGCGGTGTTGCATGACCAAGCCTCCATTTAAAAACCCCCACCCAGAGGGGTCGAGGCAGAGAAGGCTGACACGATTGGCAGACGTCATGAACATGCAGGGGCACCCTCAAACGGTGAACCCGGGAGTTGACACTGCTCCAACACACCAGGGAATCAACCACCTCGGTGTTACCCAATGCGGTGGTTGTTCCTATAACCCCTCAAGAAAAAACTCCAAAACACACCTGCGGCATACACCGGCTATACCGCAGTACAAGTGTTTCAGTTTCCAAAAAGGGTTAACCCAGGCCTACGGGTCGCAAACATCACTTCGGACCGGGCCTGGCGGTACGGGAAGCACAGGGTCACCAGAGGAGGTCAAAAAACCACCCCCACAGGCCCCTCTTCGCCATGCGTGAGAGAGGAGCGAAAAATAATGGAGAACCAGCCCCTAAGCACACCGTACCTGGTATTCCCCGGCGGTCTCCCAACCAAGTACTAACCAGGACCAACCTGTGTAGCGGCCGAGATCCGACGAGATCGAGCGCGTACAGAATGGCATGGCTGTAAGCCATGACGACAGTGCTGAGTAAAAACATACCCAACCAGGGTCTCCATAGCGCTTAACCCTGTGACACCCAGACCGACCTGGCATTTTTCCCCCTGAAAAAAGCCCAAGTCCCTCAGGGTACCAGAACAGCAGATCTGCATCCCCGGCGGACAACGGGTTCAACTGATCTGGACCAGCGTGACCAGAACCAGTCCCGTGCCCTAACCACGCCGACATGCCTACTCCAGGAGAAGGGCAGATATGCGTGTTGATCTTAACATGAAAAGAAGGCGCCACCCAGACGTTCGGACGAACCGCGCCTGGTGGCCCACCCCAAGGGCGTGAGACCCCACTACATATGTTCAGATCCATCCCGTCATCATCCCCCAGACATGAACGAGAATCCGTCGACAACCCACCCAGGTCATGGGATGTGGTCGTCGGAAGAGGAAAAACCCCCATCTCAGTTGCTTTATAAAAACGCTGTTTCAACCACAAGCAACCAAGGCGTGCCAGCCAATCGCCTGTTTACAGCGAGCTAGCACTATACGTGCGTCGGGACACACCCCCCATCAATGAACAGGCTATTTAGACCTGTCATTGAATCCCCAAGGCGCCCAGGGGAACGACAAGAGGGGCGTGACACTCCCTAACTCCAACACTTCTGGAATAGAAAGAAGAAGCATCAACAGTATGTATCCCAGTCCACACAGCCGGGGTAAAAAATGTTCACATTTTTACATCCCACCACCCTCCCATAGGAAAGAGACGGGGATCCCAGAGAGACTTCCCACGCGAGCTGTACAGATTGAAAAGAATATATTGCACCTTGAGCCATGTAAAAAACTGGTTTTAGGGCCTCCGGGGAAGAGGCACTGAACCCATACACACTCAACAAACGAACTGAATCGAATATACATACAATAGAAAAGGACCCTTCTAGAGGGTCCACTCACTTTGACAATCTGAGGAGGAAGGCTCTGTACTCTGATGGAGGCTCCCTCACATGGAAGAAGGAGTCCGAACTCACAGAAGGCCTGAATAGGCGCTTGGTGAGGAGGAGCCCTGACCACCCCCCTGAAAACAGATCCATCACATGGACCTGAACAGCACACGGAAGTCCTACCAACAGAGACGCGCACGGTGACGTACTCTATGGCGGGGGAATTCCTGCGGTGCACACGCCCAATATACCAGGCCGTGGGACCAGGAACTCCCTCCCCCCCCCCCCCCCCCCCCCCCCCCCCCCGTAACGTGCCGAACCGCCACGTGACGGGAACCTTGAAGGACAGGGGGTGTACCCCTGACCGACAGAACAATGGGGAGAGGAAAGGTTACCAGTTCACCCCTTTACGACCCCACACCCATGATACGACGTAACGACAAAAAGAGATATGACACAGTCATAGTCAGCTCTATGAAGCGTTTCACAGCTCCACACAGCGCATGAGCTAACCTGCTATCTGATTTTTACTAAGGAAAAAACAGAATAGAGAGGGCTCTAAGAACCCCGGTCCAACATACACATGTGCTTCTGTGGCCAGTACAACCCAGTTGTAGGTCACATGACACACACAACCCATCATCACCTACAAAAAATGGCAAAAACACTCAACAGAGGAACGCCGTTTTTTTCAAAATGAGAGAATACATCATTCTCGATTAGTATCGACCACAGGCCTTGCTAAGCACACATGACAGCAACCAAACCAATTTCCCTTTAGGAAATAAGTTTCTCCAGCAGATTTAGCACAACCTCAGCAATCAAGCTAAGAGTTACATCGTATCCCTACCACACAAAAGACACAATTAATGCACAACATGTCTGATAGGAGGTGATAAAGTCCCCAGGGAACCGGGGGGAAAACACAATCCTCCTATTTTACCCTCAATACGGCCAGTTAAAACAGGAAAACCTGTTAATGTGTGAACACACTGTTCATTGTCATTACAGTCTGAGAAAGAACATTCTTTTACTCACTTGTCACCAAGCATAGCTTCATAGGTTAGTTGCCTTAGTAGTGAGTACACGGTACACATAAACACCATGATGTTTCTCACACAACAACCAGATCAATACATCACGATCTGCACGGAGAAGCTAACTGCCAGTGACAAAAACAGCTCACACATAACCCGCAACGTATCCTAAATGCATTGCAACAACACACGTTTGGGAAAAAACACCGTTATTCACAATACATTTAGCAAAGTAAAACCAGAAGACGTGTTATGAGGTCTGGCCAACCCCGTACCTACCCGGAACGCAGATCAGCGAAGTGCAGTCACAAGACACCGTAGAACACAGCCGACCTGTGTTGTTCGATCCGGGCAGCGTCGCCGCTCCAACCAGTCGCTACAGTCCTCTTTGTTGACGCAATCCCCGTCCAGGCTCAGGGCAGGGTCGACGAAACATCCCCTGTCAAGGATGACGTCGCGGTCAAGAGTGTAAAACATGTTAAAATCAAAGTACGTTCAACAGAATAGCATCAAGCCAACGGCGATCAGAAGCGAGCTCCGGCGGCGCGCGAGAAGCTAAGCTACCCCGCGCCAGCCATGGCCCTAGCAGCAAGCTAACGTTACCCAGCGACCACGACATGCTAGCCCCGCAGCTAACAGCTGACTGGCTAATAGTAGGCCTTAAGCAGGCCATGCAGCGATCCAGCAGGCTAACGCAGCAGTTAACAGCTGACTGGCTAACCGTAAGCTATGAACATGTAAACAATGACATAACACTCACCCAGACAGGCCGCCGTTCTGAACCTCTCCTCACTTTTTAAGAGAAAAGAGAAAACAAGACGTCAACACCGCTTCACAACGGTGAACATCCGGCGGAATCAGCACAGTACCAACTGGCCTGTGTAGCTGACTTCGAACATGAATCTGCCGCTATCGCACATTACATGCACATATCCCCTCGTGAAGGAATACTCTCATTTGGATATGAAAGATGGGGTCTTAACACGGTGACAGAGAGAATCCACTCGTCCAGAACACACAGGGATCACCAGTGTCAATGGTCGCGGCCCACTAGTTAAAACTACAATGGTCTCCAGACCAAGGCCTTCTGTCGCCTAGGCGGCTAAACAAAGGACCCTAGCCTGGGGCCGGTTTCCATAAACTTTGTCAAGTAGCCCCCATAGCACTAACAGACAAGTGGAGCCCGCCAGCAAACACTACTCACCCAACCTGGAACGCACCGCTTCTCACAACAGCGGCATGTCCGACAGTTCAGCTGTGGCCTGACAGGTTTCACCCCAACAAACACAGCAAGGAACTGCAGTTGAGAAGCATGCAGCAACGTGCTCCCAATACGAAAACCGGTGGAGGGTTTTTAGAATGATCATCATCTTCTAGACACTCCAGTACGAAGACAATATCGCCGTATTTTCTCGAAAATAGTGAGAGAGAAAATAAAGATATGATGTCAACGTATCCTTGTTTCCCAAGCTGTTCCTAATCCAATTTCTTCCATCATGGTGTCAAGTGTGGGGATCTACCGAGGCACTTCTTCCTTGTGGTGAAAGCGAGAAGGAGGAGAGCAGGTGACCACACACCTGAAGGTAAGCTGATGAGGGGTGTGGTCAGACTAATACTGGTATTAGAGGTACATTTGTGGTTTATTCAGTACGCGTGCACGTACGCGAGATAGTGCAGTAGTGATGCCAAGCTAAGCCACTAACGATACAGAACCTGCGTACACCTTCAGAAGTCACACACCTGTCGCCTGACGGTCTTCTCACGAGCAGTGTTTTGTTTCACTTCACTCTCCAGCCTGAAGGCGTCATTCCTAGACTCCTTTTAAAATAGTAGAACATTGTTAAAGTCGTTGGAAGAGCAAGAATGTCTTTTGTGACATTAGTGTGTAATAGAGTGTGTCATGTCAATGTCAGTGTGTTCCTAACATGTGTCTGTGCTGTTTGCAAACCGTTCCAGGGTGGCTGGCTGCCAGTGTCGTCATAATCAATGCAATTCGCAAATTCATCCATTTCTACCGTGTTTGTTTTTGGGGCCTTGCTTGATCCTTGTCGTGTCTTCTCCCGTGTTGTCGAGTATGACGGTGATGGAATACTGTATTCCTCTCTCCCTCCAGGGACCCCCGGGGCCGCCAGGGCCAATAGGACCAAACGGTATAAAGGTAAGCAGTCGTTCCTGTTGGTTTACACAGTTGACCTACAGGTATCTCAAACCCCCGCCCTCTCTTCTTTTTTATTAACACATAAAGAGTTAAAAAATACCAGGAATACATTCAAAAGATATGTGTAAATACAACATACAGTACATAGACACAGTACATACATGCATATATACTGCGTACATAATAATACATACCCACCACCTGCCTACAAACCTACACACCCACATAACCAAATGCATACATGCATGTACAGTATATAGACCTATTTATCTAGCTACTGCTTTTTGGATATGAGCATTGATAGTCCAATCACGACTGTTGCTTTGTTTGTCCGAGGGGAAGCGACGGTTGCTATTGGAGGATCAAGAAAAGAGGGTGGGGTTCGAGATAGGATAGGTCAGTTCAAATCTGTAACTTTGTCCTCATGAGTTTAAATCTCATACTGGGCGTCTGGGTGGTGTAGAGATCTAAGCACTCGGCTACCACCCAAGAGAGCCGGGTTCAATTCCTGGTATTGGTACCTCCGGCTTGGTCAGTCGTTCTAACGAACACAATTGGTAGTGTTCGCAGGTGGGAAGCCGGTGGGGTATTGGTTGTTGCATTAGCGACTCCTACTAGAGGGGATCTGGGGGAGATAGTGTGAACCTCTGCACGCATTAAGCTCTCCCAGTGAAACTCCCCGCTGGGAGGTGAAAACAAGCGGTATCAGAGGAGGCATGTGGTGGTCTACACCCTCCCTGGACCGACAGAGGAGACATGTGGTAGTCTACACCCTCCCCAGACCGACAGAGGAGGCATGTGGTAGTCTACACCCTCCCCAGACCGACAGAGGAGGCATGTGGTAGTCTACACCCTCCCCAGACCGACAGAGGAGGCATGTGGTAGTCTACACCCTTCCCAGACCAACAGAGGCTAGTGCAACAACATAATGACTAAATTGATAAGAAATATTATAAGAAATCTCATCCTGACTAGTAAGGTTTCCAAAAGGTTGTGAACCACGAATTAGCACTAACATTTGCTTAATTCCAGTCATTGGAGAATAAAAGTGTGATTCTTCCTGTAGCTAAGGGGCTACACAACCCGGACTGTATTAAAGATTGTTTAGATTAAACCACTACTAAAGAATATTAATAGCCAGACAGTATAGTTAGACAAAATGGCGGACACTCAATTGACGGCACAGGGACAAGGATACCTGGTTTATAAGCATTTTAATCGTCATAGCAACATACATCTGAATTATCACGTTTCTCTTTTAATAATAGAATGTCAGAGTATCAAAGTCAGCGGTAATGAATAGTTCCTAGGTTACGAATACTCGACCGGAGCTCTGCAGGGAGTGAGAAGAGACGAGGTGATACGGGGAAAGCAAGGGTAGCTGGAGACAATGGTTTCCCTCGGGAGCTCCAAGCTCCGGAGGAATTGGAGACTGGTCGGATAATCCTGTCGTCGCTGGAAGAAAAGGGGTCTCGTACGGAACCGGTCCTTGTAATCCTAGCGCCCGATGGCAGGGTTAATAGCTATTAATCCAAAAGCCAGATGGCATAGATGGTAGCTAGCTAGCTTCGTTTGTACTGGAAGCTAGCCCGCAGACGGTCTTCAATGAGTAGTTAGATCCAAACGCCGCTGGGTTTAACTATACGTTTCTCCACGTTACTTCGCTTACACAAGTCACTATACTGCGCCAATAATGGCTCTACAATATTATAGTCGTATCTAAGTAGCTACTAGCTATCTGTAACGATACACCGCTTGTAGGTCTGTGTACAACTGTACCGGACGTATCACGCTCTCGCTCTGCTGCTTCTCCTGTTCTGATACTGCCGACTCGTTACTTCCACTGCGGCTGCTTGCGCCATCTACAATATATATACTCAGGCTGATTTCTAGGGCGCAGCCGATTTACTTGTCCGGAATCAATGCGCCTGCTATGGGCAAGTCTGAACTTGTCTGAACATGTCTAGAACCATGTCTGGGGGCTCGTCTGGTGGCGCCTCCTATGTCAAGGGCGGGACCCAATGAGGCGAGCGAAGAATACTATTATGCAAACGGATGGCGTTGGATATATATCTTATATATATAAACAATATACAAGTTATACAAAATAATAAACGCAGACTTTCAGTGTTAATCTGGACCTTCAGAACACTTCCCATATGTTTGCAATAAATTGATAGTTAGATGTTTTTTTTATTGCTCCTAGGGTGATCAAGGTATGCCTGGCCTCCCTGGACTGGACGGTGAGAGGGTGAGTAGATCCAACGTCTCTCCTGTCAGAATAGCTTCAGTATCTGTCTTACATCTTTACATCATAGGAATTTAGCTGGCGCTAATCCAGAGAAATCTGAAACCAATGCCACAATATTAGCTCAAATGATTGTATCACCAATAAGCCAAAAATGATAAATGCAAATTGACAAATATCTAATGCAAATTCAGAGATTTGTTTCTAAACACATTATACATGTTAAAAGATAGTTGCTGAAAACATGTGAACACACTGTGAATGGTGTGGTACTGAATTGTGGAGTTAGACAATTACATTTCGGGGGGGCGGGCCTGAAATCATGGCTTGATGATGCACTGGAGCCATCATTAGCATAACCCCTCCCATAACACCATATAGCAAGGCTAACGCTAACCGCTTCATTTAAGTGAATGGAATAAGAGTAAAACAAGAGTAGCCTACAAATAAGCTACTGAGGACAAAGAGGAACCAAGCACAGACCTTTTTATTAGATTTTCTTCTTCTTACTGTCTGTACTATTATGTACCTGACTACTATACTATTCTTATACTACTACCTATCATGCTAATATGTCTATACTACCATGTAACACTCAATTCGACACTGTTTGACGAACAATGCCACTGACCCTTAGCCGCCAGAGATGTACCCGTCCTGCTGACTTGTTGTTCACGATTTGTAAGTTGTTTTGTATAAAAGCGTCAGCTATATGACTAAATGTAAATGTAAATGTACTTCTCTATCCAGGGCTACAAGGGCTCTAAAGGAGACATGGGTATCCCAGGCTCCTCGGGGGAAAAAGGCACAACGGGTTTACCAGGCTTACCAGTAAGACCTCCTACTGCATGACCTACAGTAGCCTTTTTGTAAGGCGGATTTTACTGTTCAAAAAGCTAAGAAAGGGATTAAAAGGAGATGTATTTCTATTGTTAGGGTTAACTTGTGGAACGATGCTGATACACATTTAAGGATAAGTTATTCGCTTTTGGTTGTATAAGAATATAGGACACCATTTACAGTATAAGCATTATGCTTCAGCCTGTACCTTTTTAGTCACTGCCTAAATCAAAGACCGTTGCCGGTCTAAAATGTGCATATTGTATTGTGTGTGCTGACTGAATAAAACTACTACTACTACTATTACTTACTACTACTTACTACTACCATTACTACTACTACCACCACTACCACTACTACTACCACTACCACTAATACCACTACTACTACTACTACTACTACTACTACTACTACTACTACTACTACTACTACTACTACTACTACTACTACTACCACCACTACCACTACTACTACCACTACCACTACCACTAATACCACTACTACTACTACTACTACTACTACTACTACTACTACTACTACTACTACTACTACTACTACTACTACTACTACTACTACTACTACTACTACTACTACTACTACTACTACTACCACTACCACTAATACCACTACTACTACTACTACTACTACTACTACTACTACTACTACTACTACTACTACTACTACTACTACTACTACTACTACTACTACTACTACTACTACTACTACTACTACTACTAAATCCTCTCTGTGTCATCCACTTCCTGTTCCTCAGGGTGTGAACGGGTTGAAGGGGGACAGGGGAGATTCTGGACTGCCCGGCCCAGAAGGTTCCTCAGTAAGTCAATTCTCATTTGTGACGGACATCTAAGATACATGCACTTCCTGGTTGCTAAATCATCACATAGTTTATATTCTACAAGCCTTTTGCTTACAATGACAGAGTTCCATAAAGCTGCCGAGAGGTCGGCTGGGACATGTGAGGAGTCCGCGACGCAGCACAGAGCCTTGCTGGGTGTAATGTAACGTCTAGCGTCCGGTGGTGGAAAGTAACTTATTTTTACTCAAGTACTTTATTTGAGTACAATTTCGAGCTACTAGTACTTTACGTGAGTATTTTAATTTGAGGGAACATTCTACTTTTACTCCACTACATTTATCTGAACCCATCAGTTACTAGTTACTTTGAAGAAAAAGATTTTGCGTAGAAAATGTGGCAAAATTGTATGAAGATGATATACTTTCACGTTTGAAGCCTGACAACTTCTAGAGCAGTTCTCAACTGGTCTCGCCTCGGGACCCAACATTTTCCTTAGTCATTAAGTCGCGACCCAACATTTTTAACCACTATGATTTATGTAAAAAATAAAAAATAATTGCAGTAATACGCAATCTTTCAAAACATGAAATAAACACAAAAAAGTGCAACAAAAGTGCAACTATTGCTAAAAACCCAATGAAATCAAATAATAATAAATAATTATGCTTAGCAGATTTCTTAGCTTAACATAACAGACCTAAGTTTGGGGGAACTAATGGGATAACTGGGGTTGCAACAAAAGTGCAACTAGGGCTAAAAACACAATGAAATAATAATAATAATAATAATAATAATAATAATAATAATAATAATAATAATAATAATAATAATAATAATAATAATAATAATAATAATAATAATAATAATAATAATAATAATAATAATAATAATAATAATAATAATAATAATAATAATAATAATAATAATAATAATAATAATAATAAATAATTATGCTTCTTAGCAGACTTCTTAGCTTAACATAACAGACCTACGTTTGGGGGAACTAATGGGATAACTGGGGTTGCAACAAAAGTACAACTAGGGCTAAAAACACAATGAAATAAAATAATAATAATAATAATAAATAATATATCCTTCTTAACAGACTTCTTAGCTTAACATCCCAGGGAACTAATGGGATAACTGGGGATGTTGTTTGCTCCTGACAAGAGTCTTAAAGTCTGGGGTGATGGTAGACAAAGCAACTCTGAGGTCATGCTCAATGTCCAATCTGTTCCTCTGCTTTGTCTTCAGCTGGACCAGAGCTGAGGAGGCCACTTTCACAAAGATAGGTAGTGCAAAAAAAAAACACTCAAGATGGCCCCGCGACCCAAAAGTGAGAAACACTGTTCTAGAGGACGCAATCAGAGCAGCATAACTGGACCACATCCCACTTTAACATAGCCTTTAATCAGAGCAGCCTAACTGGACCACATCCCACTTTAACATAGCCTTTAATCAGAGCAGCCTAACTGGACCACATACCACTTTAACATAGCCTTTAATCAGAGCAGCCTAACTGGACCACATACCACTTTAACATAACCTTTAGTCAGAGCAGCATAACTGGACCACATACCACTTTAACATAGCCTTTAATCAGAGCAGCATAACTGGACCACATACCACTTTAACATAGCCTTTAATCAGAGCAGCCTAACTGGACCACATACCACTTTAACATAGCCTTTAATCAGAGCAGCCTAACTGGACCACATACCACTTTAACATAGCCTTTAATCAGAGCAGCCTAACTGGACCACATATCACTTTAACATAGCCTTTAATCAGAGCAGCGTAACTGGACCACATATCACTTTAACATAGCCTTTAATCAGAGCAGCCTAACTGGACCACATACCACTTTAACATAACCTTTAATCAGAGCAGCATAACTGGACCACATATCACTTTAACATAACCTTTAATCAGGGCAGCATAACTGGACCACATATCACTTTAACATAACCTTTAATCAGGGCAGCATAACTGGACCACATACCACTTTAACATAGCCTTTAATCAGAGCAGCGTAACTGGACCACATACCACTTTAACACAACCTTTAGTCAGAGCAGCATAACTGGACCACATACCACTTTAACATAACCTTTAATCAGAGCAGCGTAACTGGACCACATATCACTTTAACATAACCTTTAATCAGAGCAGCGTAACTGGACCACATACCACTTTAACACAACCTTTAATCAGAGCAGCGTAACTGGACCACATACCACTTTAACACAACCTTTAGTCAGAGCAGCATAACTGGACCACATACCACTTTAACATAACCTTTAATCAGAGCAGCGTAACTGGACCACATACCACTTTAACATAGCCTTTAATCAGACCAGCATAACTGGACCACATACCACTTTAACATAGCCTTTAATCAGAGCAGCATGACTGGACCACATACCACTTTAACATAGCCTTTAATCAGAGCAGCGTAACTGGACCACATACCACTTTAACATAGCCTTTAATCAGAGCAGCATAACTGGACCACATACCACTTTAACATAACCTTTAGTCAGAGCAGCGTAACTGGACCACATACCACCAGATTCCATTCCAACAGTGTTGTGATGTAAGGGCTTTCAAAATAAACAAATGGTTAAGCCTTTCAACCAGAGAGGGCCATCCAACCTTTTCATAAAGGACCGTCTGGTGGGTATCATGTCCGTCACCAGTAATCTGAGGGCAGAATGATGGACTGGTTTAGGGCTTGAAGCCGCAGCAGGCCTATTGATTGATTGATTGATTGATTGATTGAAAACTTTATTAACAGATTGCAGAATGGGTACAGTACAGTACAGCTCAATACATACAATTGTTAAGGGGATGCAGACCAGAGAAAGACTTTTGTCTTGTTTACATCAGGGTCCCCCATTTTCAATTCATCGTAACATTATGACATACATGACATACAGATAGACAGTACTGCTACATCTATACATTTATGACCTACCAGATTTGCAAATACAGTACTGTTTGTGATACGAAAAGAGTCCAGAAAAAAGAGTATATACATTTGACGTAGAAACTGTACATTGGAGGAGGTTGGGTAGGTGGGGGGGACTGTACATTGGAGGTGGTTGGGGGGGGGGGGGGGGGGGTGGGTAGGAGGGGTGGGGGGGGGACACTGTACAACTGTACAAGCAAAACTGTACATTGGAATATTGACAAGACCATACTTGGTAATTTACTGTACATTGGAGGGGGTTGTGTTAGGACATTTACAGGGGCCAGTTTCTAATTGCAGTCTCCCGTAGGTGTTTTTTGAGAGTGTTTTTGAAAGTGGGTAGTGATTCACATTCCTTTACAGCTTTGGGTAGGGCGTTCCACATTGATGTGGCATAATTGCGAAACGTGTTTAGTCCCTTGTTTGAGCCGAATCTGGGTTTAACATGATTTGTGGAGCTCCCTCTGGTGTTGTGATTGTGGTATTCACTGACCTTTGGGAAGTATTTTGACATGTACATGGGTACCTTGGTCGTGTAGTGTATCTTGTAGACCAGGCCCATTGCAAGTTGCTGTACTCTGTTGTCTACTCTAAGCCATTCTAGGTTGTCAAAGTGGGCAGGGGTGAGGTGGGTTCAAGTTTCTCAAGTTTCAAGTTTCTTTATTAGTTGACATGCAAAGATACAGAATACCTTCACATGGAATGCTTTTTTCTGTTATGCTCCTATGAGGATCATAGGACGCTTGGATCATACACATACAGCTCATTACAGTAATATTCCACAATTATTACATTTTAGATAGTAATAATGGTACAGAGCCTTGAGACAAACATATGCATATTCACCACCGCAAACAGACTGGCAGCCGTCATAGGCAGCGCCATTTACGGAAGGAGGGGGGAGTGGGTTGGGGTTGTTACAGGGCTGTAGGGAGGGGGGGGTAGTGGGAGGGGGGGGGGAGGTGGGGGGGAGTGCACAAGCCAAGTCCTGGTTGGGGGAGGTCTCCCTCACACGAGGCAGCCGACAGTGCAGCGCCAATGCAGAGGAAGGGGGGGGGGGGGGGGTGGGACTAGGGATTGGGGGTGTGGGAAGCCGCTCGCCACTCTTATCTCCCAGAGGGCCTTCGACTCCAGAGCTCTCGGTTCGACCTTGGTCCAGGAATTTGTTTTGGCTGACTAACTGGCACAATTTATCCCAGCCACGTCCCTTTAAATTTGATTTGAATAGAGTGGAATATAACTCTATTGATTTGAGTGGAGTGAGTTTTAACAACTCCGTCCAAATGACTGAATGCATTATTAGTCCAAGTGTCCAAGTGTCTTATCAGTTCATTTTGGTAGATCCTGTGCGCGGTAAACAGATCCAAAATCTTCTTATTGCAGTCCAAAAGCTTCGATAATCCAAAAATGACCACGTCTTCAAGTTGGTAACCCGATTATGATGTCCCAATAGGCAGAGAGGGTTAGCCTTATTCTGCTTCTTGAAGAAATTATGCAATCCACTGATTAGATCCATTTAGAGTTGATTTGAGTATAGTCCAGCCACCGGCACGAAGCAGGGCATAGCAGCGTCGGGCTCCATGGAGCAGTAGAGGCGGCGGTAGGAACGGCCTTGAAGGCCTTGGGAGAGAGGAAAGAAATGCGACTTGTCTCTGCAAGAGGTGGGAGGTGTGTAGGAGTAAGGTCAAGCAGTAGTCTGACCAGTTTGTTTTGAGATGTTTGTAATTTTGTTTTTAGCGCCTTTGAGGTGCTTTGGTACCATGAGGCCTATAAATCACATCACCATAGTCAACGATGAAGAAAACAGCTTCAACACTCCTCTTTCTGCTAATCACATTAGTGTTGCCAAAGACAGGGGCGGTAATGAATGAATGAATGAATGATTTTATTTTGAGTCTTCTTTTACAAAGCAATGTACAGTAAGTAGTAGGACATTTATAAAAAAAAAAAAAGAGAAAGAAAACTACCGAAAAGGTGTAGGCTGAAGCCAAGGCTTATATTGCCTATACCCTTTTTACATTGCATTATTAATAAAAACAAACAAAAAGAATACATGATTTTGCAAAAACAAAAGGTTACAAAAGTTTCATAGTTTTAGTGTACAGTAATATACAAAACGTATACAAGTTTTTTTTCCTTTTTTTTGTCACGATTTTAATACAGTTATGTTATAATAAAATATAATTAGGATTATCATAAGGTTTTATATTTATATATCACCTTATATTTGAATAATTTCTTACATTTATATATCGTACTACTACAAATTATTTAGTTAGTTCGTAATGGCTAGAGCCTAGAGGGCATCCGCGTTACGGCTGCGCTGCATAATATAGTGTTCTCCTCACATGACCCACTCGACGTCACGGCAGATCTATGGAACCGCTGTGCAATTATTGTTACATGCGGTCAGTACCTTCAGAAGAACTCTTTCATTTGCAGATCATTGGCTCTCCAGGAACGTCCGGCCCCCACGGCCCACCAGGACCTATGGTGAGTTTCCTGCTCTCAGAAGGTCAGACAAGGACACACAGTGTCATGGGACGCATTCTGGCTTAACCCTTTCACTACCACACTACCAAAGGGTTAACCCTTTCACAACCACGTTACAGAAGGTTAACCCTTTCACTACCACATTACAGAAGGTTAACCTTTCACTACCACACTACAGAAGGTTAACCCTTTCACTGCCACATGACAAAATGTTAACCCTTTCACAACCACACTACAGAAGGTTAACCCTTTCACAACCACACTACAGAAGGTTAACCCTTTCACTACCACACTACATAAAGGTTAACCTTCTGTAGTGTGGTAGTGAAAGGGTTAGATTGAAGTGACACAACATGGCCTAGGCTCAGCCCTTTCTCACATCGCCGGCCTACTGTAGGTGAGCCATCGAGGGATTAATTCCATTAACAACTGTCACACTGTTGTCTCCACCCACCGCTCACATTACGGGCGTACCGTCTTCTGCAGAGTCAGACAAGAAGATGCAACCAATTTCCTCGATGTGCGTTCAGTAGGAAGCTAGCCTAGCTTAGCACAAATTAATGGAAGTGGATATGGACCACTAGCCAAGCGGTGCGGCCAAAAACACCTCTCCCCGAGTTTTGAGCTAGGCTAGTGGTATTTCAAGTTAGTTTTAAGCATACTCTCACTCTCTGACAACCTGGCTATCTTTTGAATGATGCTTAGTGGTTAAAAAACACATTTATTTTTATCATATTTATCTATCTGGGGCACAGCCGTGAAGCCACCAGATGTTCAATCAGCACGGTGCAGTACTGTAGGATAAGAAATTGGTTTTAGTGCTTATGACACAATAAACTGTCTGCCAATTTCTATTTGTCTTCCATGTAATTCCACAGCATGTTTGCAAGTGCCAAGTTACGCAAACAGAGATACAGTAAAACAGACAATCCACTGATAAGATACAAACGGTGCAAACGTTCACAACCGCTACACTTGCTTTGGTGAATGTCCGTAGCTGTAAATTCAAAGTATCATATTATGATGATATGGATTGAAGGAAATATTTACTCAGTGATCATTTGCAAATATTTTTGGGCAACGCAGAGAATAAAGGAAAATAGAAGATATGACCTAGCTCAAGAACGACAGCTGCAGGTGTGGAGTATATCAACGACTTCACTAGTTATGAGATTTGTTATGCAATGTTAGCTATCTCTTATAATAAAATATGATGTTAATATTGTATTTTATGTTTTTAAATCGTTTTAGATATTGTATATTTGTATATATTCTCAAACATTTTGTTTTATATTTTATATATTGTATTTTATATATTAAAATAGTTTTGTTATTATATTTTGTATTTTTTAAATATGTTTCCACACTGTTTTTCAGGGTCCCCATGGCTTTACTGGATCAAAGGTAAATCTCAATTACAAAATAAAAGGACAACCTGATCACACTTTTGATAATAACCCTGAATGCTGATGTTCAGTTCAACACTGAACCTTTGAATCAAATCAATCATTATTGTGCTTCATTCAAACCATTACCCTAAAATACCTGTCCTTGAGTACAAGCTGTAATCTCCACTGCCTTGCCAGGAAGTCCATTGCAGAACACCTAATTCTACCTAAAAGAAACTCAAAGTATTAAGAGCGATGCACTGCTCTGTTGTATGTTAGAACTTTGTAAAGAAACTCAAAGTGTTAAGAGCGATGCACTGCTCTGTTGTATGTTAGAACTTTGTAAAGAAACTCAAAGTGTTAAGAGCGATGCACTGCTCTGTTGTTCTATTATTTTTATTGAACTATTTTATCACACTTTTTTACTCTGTCTATTCTATTTTATTATTTTTTAGTATTGCCTATTTTTAAACTGAATCAAACCTCACTTTTTTATCTTTTTATTACTGAATGAAACCGTAAACAGAGAGGCATATTGCGATGTTAGATCCTAATGTGAAACACTGTGATTTACCTTACCTTGCTACCTTTCTATCTTTTTTATGCTCGCTTATGCCTGTATTTTTTACTGCTGTGAAGCACTTTGAACTACAATTTCTGTATGAAAAGTGAAAACATGGACCCAACCTGGATGTTCCATTAACTACAGATCAGTGCAAGCAATTAGAACTCTGATCGACCGTTATATTATCAACTACTATACCAGACTTTAACCATCAATGAGCCCAGCTTTCCTCTCACCCGAGCCAACCTTTACCGATCTCGCCCTCTAGGGGGAGTCTGGGTTGCACGGCACGAAGGGCGGGCGTGGGGAACCGGGGCACAAGGGGGACCGCGGACCCTTAGGCCTGCCCGTGAGTACTCCGTCCCACCGTGTACCCTGGGAAATCCCTAAACACATAGCCCTTCATCCATCGCCCCATTCCTTCTTAATCCCTTGTTCTTCTCCCCTACCACCCTAACCGGCCAGGCTTCCTGGCCATGTGTGCATTAGCGTGTCTAGTTATTTCTGTGTGTGTGTGTGTGTGTGTGTGTGTGTGTGTGTGTGTGCGTGTGCGTGTGCGTGTGTGTGTGTGTGTGTGTGTGTGTGTGTGTGTGTGTGTGTGTGTGTGTGTGTGTGTGTGTGTGTGTGTGTGTGTCTCACTGCCTCCTAGTCTGTCCACACTGCTGTCATAATGCCTCGAACCGGCCGCTTCTCCGCCCTCCCTTTACTTTAGTCATCCACCCTGTTACCCTGTCATCCACCCTGTTACCCTGTCATCAACCCTGTACCCTGTCATCAACCCTTGTCCCAATAACGACAATTAAGTGTCTGTGTTCACTGTGCTCATCTTGTACTAATCCCGCCTTGTCACTCATACCTTCCATAACCACGCAGGGAGCCTCCGGCTTGGATGGCAAGCCCGGACTCAGGGTGAGTGTCATGGGACCAAGAGGGTTCACCACCCGACTCCTCCTCCTCCTCTTCCTCGTCTTCCTATCATCCTCCATGCCCTCCCCCCACCCCCCTCCCGCCACCCCCCTCCCCCTCCTCCCAGAACACTGTTTACGTCACCTGTCCCACTGAGTATGATTGTATTGTGTTTCTTTGTGACTGAGGAAAAGGTTGTGTGGAGTTTTGATTCCATCGTTTGTAAGCGTAGAGTATGGAGGTCAAAGGTTTTTCTGCCGTCACCGAAGATATATATTGTTTTTAAATCGGTGGTAGAACCAATATTTAAATAGTCTACACAACATGAAAAAAATCTAAACGTAAACGGCAAAATAAATAAATAATAATTTTGTTACAGCAACTTCCTGTAATTACTTGACCCGCTATAGTCCGTTATAATAGCGTGCTGCTTTGGCCGCATTGAACGCATTGAATTCCTAATAGATGACGGCGCACCCATCGCCATTTGGATAAAAACTCGAAAGTCCCAAATGGAAAGAATAATCCGATTGCACAGAGTTGTAGTCGAGACTTGGGGAAACCTTTGGATGCAAAAATCTCGTTGTTGGCTCCTACTTAAGGGGAGTAGCCATTTGAATGAAAAACACAGACGGCATTTTGACAGGCATTTCTCCAACAAATCACCAACCGACAAATGGCATTGTGTGCCCACAGGGGTTGGCTACAATTTGAGTGGTTGCTTGTTCTACCTGTTTAAAGTATCGTCTGGGACTTTGGCTTTTTGTGAGGGAAGTGGTCCGAAAACTCAACTGCGTCTGAATAGCATTGTGGGCGGAGCTCCCATTTGATTAGATTACGGCAGAACATTTGACCTCCTCCCTACATATAGTTTGACACTTAAATGTCCTATATCTTAGCCGGTACTCTTTATTTAAAGTCACGTTAGGTTAAATTTTGTTCACTAGGCAACTTTTGGAACAGCTGCGACAGCAGGCAGGCATTTCAAGGCTCTTGTTTGTCCTGTGTTGCCATTAACTCAGCATTAACACTCACTCATACATTAACCGTGTCAGCATTGTACATGTCTCCTGTGGTCAATGCATGAACTAGCGTTGGTTCTGTTATAGGACCTTATTGTGGATATTAGGTCAGTTCAGGATCTGACAGACGGTCGTTCATGTGTCCCATGTGTCTTGCTTGAAGCTGCATTGACTGCTTTTGAAATGAGGACCATGTATACTGCCCTGCAGAAGCTAACCACAGTAACTATACTGCCCTTGAGAAGCTAACCGCAGTAACTATACTGCCCTGCAGAAGCTAACCGCAGTAACTATACTGGCCTGCAGAAGCTAACCACAGTAACTATACTGCCCTGCAGAAGCTAACCGCAGTAACTATACTGCCCTGCAGAAGCTAACCGCAGTAACTATACTGCCCTGCAGAAGCTAACCACAGTAACTATACTGCTGTGGTGGATTTTTGACGTCGCCAGGGATGGTTAAATGAAATACAGAGACAAGAGATTGGCCTTAAATCAGAGTGCAAACCACCAGGTTCTCCACGGACATCCAGCAGCCTAAAACAGTGTCACACTGCGAATTAGGCATTCTGAAATAATCAAACAGGAGCAGAAAGAGACAGCCGGAATACTCACGTTAACAATACAATACAGGTTTATTGGAAAAGAAAATAATACAGTACGCCCATACGGACGGACTTTCAGTCTGTCAGAGTGCATATTCACAGGTCTGTCAGAGTGAAAGTGACAAAAAGCAAAGTGTCATGTGTTTTAACACAGTGGAATAGAGACGCCTTGCTCGTCTCTGATTGGGTTGGCTTTATATGGTCATTTAGGGAGTCAAATGGAATGGGCTTTTGAGGAGGGCTCGCTGCGGCCTTGGATGCAAGCGTTATCTGGCCTGCTCTGAATATAATGAATGGATATAGTGTTTTAACAGTTTTTGAGAGAAGGATAACATGACTTCACGATCAACCCTGTTGTGGGGATTAAGAATGTGAAATTACCCTTCACATTTAAACAGAAATCCTGACCTCACAAATAGAGGAGGGGGGGAGGAGGAGGAGGAGGGAAGGAGGAGGAGGAGGAGGATGAGGAGGAGGAGGGAAGGTGGAGGAGGAGGGGATGTGAAATTACCCTTCACATTCCCCACTTTGTGCCATTTTTGGCACATCCTGGTAATTTCAACCATCAATATCACTAAACCACAGTCTCAAGACACCATACAGAACATCAAATCAATCAACATTAATACATCATAATGTCATACTTGGCTAAGTAGGACGATAATTCCAAGCAGGTAATTGCAAAATGTTGCATCCTTAGGTACAATAAAAAAAATAAAAAAAAACATAATAAGGTAGAACAATAACTATTGAGAAAGAAAGAAGAGGGGAAAAAAAGTTCAGGTGCAAATTGAAAAGGGGAGGAGTCCCAGGCCGGGGACAGATTGGTCGCTGGCGCCTTATAAAGCGCTTCTCAGTGACCCGAAGCGCCGACAGCAGTTAATAGGAAACAAAGAACAAATAAAATAAAATGGCAGTATAAGTAGTATTTTCAAACTCTGAATATGTACCCATATCTAAATCAGAAATTTGACTTTTTAATATGCACACTGGCTTCCCTTGTTGTCATTCTCAGTAGCAGTCACAGTGGACTACAGTAGCAGTCAGGTGTCTTCCCCACTCCTTCACACACAGAACAATATATCTGTTGCAAGGAGGCTGGATGCCGTTGAGTAGAGTAGCAGTCAGGTGTCTTCCCCACTCCTTCACACACAGAACGATATATCTGTTGTAAGGAGGCTGGATGCCGTTGAGTACAGTAGCAGTCAGGTGTCTTCCCACTCCTTCACACACAGAACGATATATATCTGTTGCAAGGAGGCTGGATGCCGTTGAGTACAGTAGCAGTCAGGTGTCTTCCCACTCCTTCACACACAGAACGATATATATCTGTTGCAAGGAGGCTGGATGCCGTTGAGTAGAGTAGCAGTCATCTCCCCATAGTTGAATACAGCAGCATACCAGGTGCAAAAGGGCTTGTATTGCCGACTGGGGTGCGTGGTAGGGGTTCCTGTGGATCCCAGCAGCGGTGCGTTCTTATCTTCGTGGCAGGGCGAGGCTATCGCACAGGGAGCTTAGCTGGAGTTCCTGTCCCAGTTGCCCTCCCAGGGCCTCCACTGATCCCTGGGCCCCGCTTCCGTAGCACCGGCCCTGCTGTGGTGTTGCCATATCATGCGAGATGTTGAGCAGGCGGTTCCTGTTGGACTTGGGACTGAACCTGATTAGGTTGTCGTCGTCCTCCGCGGGTTCATATGGGTATGGTGGCTGGTGTGCCGGTGGAGATGGGGCCCCTAGGTGGTGTGGTTGCCCAGGGACAGCGTGGCCCTGCAGTGGGAAGTACGGCCCTGGTGCATATTCGTTATCTTCTTTCTCCTGCGCTAAGAGAAACGCACCATCCTCCCCCTCACATTCCATAGATCTGAGTTCCACAGCATTGACTAGTACTGCATCTTGGATGTCATGCGTTGCGTTAATGAGATTGCGCCGGCCAAAGGAAAAGAAATAAAAAAACTAAAAAAACAACAACAATTTCAAACATGGTCAGTGTGTTACATGTCTGGATATACAACAGGGAGGTAGGGACTCCCTCATAGTTGTACTGGCTGGAAACAAAGAGAAAAAACTGTTTACAGTTAGCTGTCGCCCAAGTTGAAACATGTGGAAATAGTGACCACCAGGGGTTACAAGTTGTAACATTACAATCAAATATCAAAAGGAATGACAAATCCAACTTTAGGACGCTGGTATTACAAACGCTGTGATGGCGGAAAGACAAGTGCCTCAATAAGCTGTATAAGACAGTGTCTATGGAATTTAGAACATTTGAATAGCACTTATATATTCAAAAGTGCTTGGAATAGAGGCCTAACTGCCTCTAACTGCTGTGCAGTGGCAGAGCAGGTATAACATTGGAAAAGCTTGATAGAGATAAACACAGATAGTGACCAAAGCCTAACTGCTGACTTCACAAAGAGCGGAGGGCGAGGAGGAGGTTGGAGAGGAGGAGGGAAGGAGGAGGAGGAGGTGGAGGAGGAGGAGGAAGAGGAGGAGGAGGAGGAGAAGGTTATAATTCAACCAGGGTTGAAACTTATCGTAGTGTCACCCAATCCCTTTAAGCACGTATGTAGCTTATCTTAACACAGATAGTGACCAAAGCCCACATCAAAGTTGAGCTTCTCGCAGTGTCACGTATGTAGCTTATCTTAACACAGATAGTGACCAAAGCCCACATCAAAGTTGAGCTTCTCGCAGTGTCACGTATGTAGCTTATCTTAACACAGATAGTGACCAAAGCCCACATCAAAGTTGAGCTTCTCGCAGTGTCACGTATGTAGCTTATCTTATCTTAACACAGATAGTGACCAAAGCCCACATCAAAGTTGAGCTTCTCGCAGTGTCACGTATGTAGCCCTTTAAGCACGTATGTAGCTTATCTTAACACAGATAGTGACCAAAGCCCACATTGTATGTAGCTTATCTTAACACAGATAGTGACCAAAGCCCACATCAAAGTTGAGCTTCTCGCAGTGTCACGTATGTAGCTTATCTTAACACAGATAGTGACCAAAGCCCACATCAAAGTTGAGCTTCTCGCAGTGTCACGTATGTAGCTTATCTTATCTTAACACAGATAGTGACCAAAGCCCACATCAAAGTTGAGCTTCTCGCAGTGTCACGTATGTAGCTTATCTTAACACAGATAGTGACCAAAGCCCACATCAAAGTTGAGCTTCTCGCAGTGTCACGTATGTAGCTTATCTTAACACAGATAGTGACCAAAACCCACATCAAAGTTGAGCTTCTCGCAGTGTCACCCAATGTAGCTTATCTTAACACAGATAGATTACAATATTCAGACGCCCCCCCCCCACACCTGCTTACCTAACTCGCCGCGACGCTGCATGTAATGCCCGTGGAATGCCGTCCCGACCAGCCGATGCAGACAGACAATTCCTCACTGTCCCAGACGTGGCTGTGTTGTAGAGCGATGAAGAGCCCGTCTGCACCGGCAGGATCGGTTGGCATCCCCGCTTCAGACACCAAGAATGTGGTGGATTTTTGACGTCTCCAGGGATGGTTAAATGAAATACAGAGACAAGAGATTGGCCTTAAATCAGAGTGCAAACCACCAGGTTCTCCACGGACATCCAGCAGCCTAAAACAGTGTCACACTGCGAATTAGGCATTCTGAAATAATCAAACAGGAGCAGAAAGAGACAGCCGGAATACTCACGTTAACAATACAATACAGGTTTATTGGAAAAGAAAATAATACAGTACGCCCATACGGACGGACTTTCAGTCTGTCAGAGTGCATATTCACAGGTCTGTCAGAGTGAAAGTGACAAAAAGCAAAGTGTCATGTGTTTTAACACAGTGGAATAGAGACGCCTTGCTCGTCTCTGATTGGGTTGGCTTTATATGGTCATTTAGGGAGTCAAATGGAATGGGCTTTTGAGGAGGGCTCGCTGCGGCCTTGGATGCAAGCGTTATCTGGCCTGCTCTGAATATAATGAATGGATATAGTGTTTTAACAGTTTTTGAGAGAAGGATAACATGACTTCACGATCAACCCTGTTGTGGGGATTAAGAATGTGAAATTACCCTTCACATTTAAACAGAAATCCTGACCTCACAAATAGAGGAGGGGGGGAGGAGGAGGAGGAGGGAAGGAGGAGGAGGAGGAGGATGAGGAGGAGGAGGGAAGGTGGAGGAGGAGGGGATGTGAAATTACCCTTCACACTGCCCTCCAGAAGCTAACCGCAATAACTATACTGCCCTGCAGAAGCTAACCACAGTAACTATACTGCCCTGCAGAAGCTAACCACAGTAACTATACTGGCCTGCAGAAGCTAACCACAGTAACTATACTGCCCTACAGAAGCTAACCGCAATAACTATACTGCCCTGGAGAAGCTAACCGCAGTAACTATACTGCCCTGCAGAAGCTAACCGCAGTAACTATACTGCCCTGCAGAAGCTAACTGCAATTACTATACTGTCCTGCAGAAGCTAACCGCAGTAACTATACTGCCCTGCAGAAGCTAACCACAGTGACTATACTGCCCTGCAGAAGCTAACCGCAGTAACTATTCTGCCCTGCAGAAGCTAACTGCAGTAACTACACTGCCCTGCAGAAGCTAACCGCAGTAACTATACTGCCCTGCAGAAGCTAACCACAGTGACTATACTGCCCTGCAGAAGCTAACCGCAGTAACTATTCTGCCCTGCAGAAGCTAACCGCAGTAACTATTCTGCCCTGCAGAAGCTAACCGCAGTAACTATACTGCCCTGCAGAAGCTAACCGCAGTAACTATTCTGCCCTGCAGAAGCTAACCGCAGTAACTATTCTGCCCTGCAGAAGCTAACCGCAGTAACTATACTGCCCTGCAGAAGCTAACCGCAGTAACTATTCTGCCCTGCAGAAGCTAACCACAGTGACTATACTGCCCTGCAGAAGCTAACCGCAGTAACTATACTGCCCTGGAGAAGCTAACCGCAGTAACTATACTGCCCTGCAGAAGCTAACCACAGTAACTATACTGCCCTGCAGAAGCTAACCGCAGTAACTATACTGCCCTGCAGAATCTAACCACAGTGACTATACTGCCCTGCAGAAGCTAACTGCAGTAACTATACTGCCCTGGAGAAGCTAACCGCAGTAACTATACTGCCCTGCAGAAGCTAACTACAGTGACTATACTGCCCTGGAGAAGCTAACCACAGTAACTATACTGCCCTGGAGAAGCTAACCGCAGTAACTATACTGCCCTGCAGAAGCTAACTGCAGTAACTACACTGCCCTGGAGAAGCTAACCGCAGTAACTATACTGTCCTGGAGAAGCTAACCGCAGTAACTATACTACCCTGCAGAAGCTAACCACAGTGACTACGCAAACAGTGAAACAGAGAATCAGAGAACAATTGCTTTAAAGTTATTTGACTATCCAGTGAGTTTGCAGTCACTGCAATTCTTTGTACCCATTTTTCTCTAAAACAGAGCAAGATTGATTTGTTACTTATAACAAAATTTTGAAAGAAATTGTAGTTATTGCGGTTAGCTTCTGCAGCCACATATTGTACAAATGATATTCAATTAGAATGTAATTTAATGGTTAAGTCTACTCTAAATGGTCCGAAATTTGCCGGGCCAGCAACATAAAATGTCACTCTTATTGAACTACATTTTTATATGGTTGAATCTACATGGTCCTCATTCCACAAGCAGTTAACAAACAGCATTTGTACATCTTTGTACTGTACTATATAAATGTGGACAACACTGAACACAGAACTTGCTTTCCAACTGAGGAAGGGTCTTTGTTGGGACATGCAGCAAAAATATTGAAAGTATGTAGTAGTCCATATAGTTTTAGACCCAGGGGGCTGAAAAGTGATCGTGCTAATGCTACTTTCTGCAGGGTATGGACGGGCCTCTAGGACCGGCTGGTCCAGCAGGGCCAAAGGGTGACAGAGTAAGTGAAGCTTTAATGCCAATAAATGATCTGTCATTTTCATACAATGTATGTAGATGAGTTACTTTCTACCTTGTTTCGGGGCTTAATTTTGTTCAGTCTTGTCACATTATTATTCAGTGCCCCTAAATGAAGGTATTGTCCAACTACAGACACACGTTATAACCTAATTCCTCAAACCGCCCTCCCTTGTTTGAGTAGAAAGATTACGACACATGTGACATATGCAATTTGTTGACATTTATATTGTGATTCATTTGAATGTAACATTGTTGCCAGAGAACTAACAGCTGGTGAACTTGAGAACTGTTAGGACTGTCTGACTCTTAATAATAAACACCGTTAGGACTGTCTGACTCTTAATAATAAACACTGTTAGGACTGTCTGACTCTTAATAATAAACACTGTTAGGACTGTCTGACTCTTAATAATAAACACTGTTAGGACTGTCTGACTCTTAATAATAAACACTGTTAGGACTGTCTGACTCTTAATAATAAACACTGTTAGGACTGTCTGTGTTACGAAGGATCAGATTAAACCGAATATATATATTTATTACTTGAGATATATTGTATAGTATTTGTATATCGTCTGATATCCCTTGTATATTCTTTGTACATATACACGGAATATCCCTTTACCTAGTACAGACCATAATATTTCGTTCTCCTATTGGACAGCGATCCCCTAGGCGCCACGGCCATACCCCCAATGTCTAGTTCAAAGTCACCGCCAAAGACATGCCTGGACATGACCGGCTCTGCGCAAGAATACGAGACAGAAATGAGGCTGGTACTAGATTGTTCACCTAACGTATAAATACGGCGCAGGTGAATACAGCAGTATGTTAACCAATAAGTTAAAGCCTTCACCACGATACAACGTGCTGTGAAGTGGGCCCGTTTTGCCCCAAAATAGAGCCTTGAGACCGCGTGTGAATTGATAGCTGAAGTGTCAGAGTTTAACGCTGTATCGTCGAGTTCGACCTATTCTATTATTAAGTAATAGTCTATTATGTATAGTGTATCGTGCGGCTACCGTTCTACAGTGACCAGCATTACCAACGCTTCCTCGTACCGAGCTAGTGTGCTTATCCAGGCTGGGCGGCTTAACCTGGTGCCGTCATCCGAGGGGCCCTAGACGAGAACCGTGTGGATATGTACACTGGATAACCTACACCGGCGACTACAGAGCCCTTTTCGGCTGGATTATATTTGCTTTGGTCCTGTAGCTGATGGAGCGGAGAATCGTCTACACCCACAATTGTGTGGGATTTACCCTGTGAGGAGCGACGTCGAGCCCGCCTCTAGGACGCCTGAGGCTGGCTAGCTTTCTTCCATGCGGCACTGCATACCGGAGAATAGCTGTTGTTCGTCTGCGGATCAAGAGATTATTGCACTGTCTCCTGTACCTGGAGTCTCCTTATTCCTCGTTGACCCAGACTTTCGCTACCGACAAATCCTCTCCCCTGCTGGCCTACAACCGGAGGGACCCTATTAGTATCTCCAGCTGCCCTACTAGTGTACCATATATATAATTCTTATGATACAGGTGGTATTAATTATCTCCTGCGTAATATGCTCATGGACTTACGCTCTTGACCTATTCATGCACATTCTTCGCCTTACAAGCGCAATTCTCAATCTTGATAAGTAAAGTAATGTAAGATAATCTTCGTGCTGCTAATAAATATTCTTCTAAACGAGTATTTGTGTGAAACCGTGTTATTGTGGATGTGTTCATCTCATATACCTGTGTACTGTATGGCCAGTAGTAATGTACATAAGTCAGTAGTGGTTTAATGATACCATACTTATTCAATACAGTCAGGGAATTGTACCCCTCAGTTACAATTGGTCCTTCGAGCCGGAGGGTAATTAGCGTAATATTAATATAATATTAATATTAACATGGCCAATGATGAACACTCCACAAACGGTTCTCCTAAGCTAGATCGCCCGGAGCGCAGACGGCAGCCACCTCGTTACCTAGAGGACTACGCTGCCAGTCTACTACCTAGCTTTATACAGACGTTAAACGCGGAAAAAGCGGATAGTAAAAGTATGTCAAACCCTACCGACCAGGCGACCCCGCCAGTAGAGACCCTAGTGGGTTCTAACGTAACTGACCAAGCTCACGGGGGGGACCAGGAGGGACCTGACATGACTTTACCCCCCGCCAACGTCGACGAGGCAGTCCCCGGAGAGCTCCAGGATAAAGAAAGCCCTCCAGGGACGGAGCCCGACCCACCACCAGAAGAGACGCGCACCCAGGAGATGGACCTCCTCGGAGCGCGACAGGAGAACGGATCTCCAACGAGCACTGTCAGAAGCCGATCACCTCCATCAGTGTCTTCCCCCAGCGAGGCGGACAAGATGCTGGCGCAGGCCTTTATCGCCACCCTGGCAGCCTCCACTGAACGCGATCGACTCCAAGCACAGACGCTTAGCGAGCGCGAACATTCTTCCATGGAACAAGAGCGCCTCCGCGCGAAACACCAAAGTGAGCGCGAACACTCTACCATGGAAAGAGACCGCCTGCAGGCTCAACAACTAAGTGAGCGCGAACAATCTGCAGACCAAAGAGAACGCTTCCACGCGCAACTCCAAGCGCAAGCCCTTAGTGAACGCGAACACTCTGCGATCGAGCGAGAGCGCTTCCAGGCGCAGCAAAGGAGTGACGACGACCGCATACGCCTAGAGACTAGACGCCTCCAGACGGAAGAGAATATGGAAAGAGACCGCGCCGAAGCCCAGCGCGCCGCCGCCGATGCACAGCGCGGAGCCGCCAATGCACAGCGCGACGCAGCCCAAGCCCAGCGCGAAGCAGAGCGCGACCTCGCTCACATCAAGCGCGAAGCCGAGCGCGACCGATTACAAGCGCAGATAATGGAGCAACTGATTGCCAGGGAAACCCCCCCTCCCTCCGCACGGAGCTCCAGGGCCTCGTCAAGACAAGGGTCTAGGGCACCCTCCCCTACCCGATCAAGCGACCCTGAGCCCGGCCAACCGAAAGAGCCTATACACCTCTCCGAACCCCCTCCCCGACCGGTCCATGCGAGACCTAGCAACAGGGAAGAACCGGCCTACGCCGCTGAGAGACTAAATAGACGATTACAGGATCTAGACGACCTGGCAGAGGAAGAAGAAGAGGGAGAGGAGGAAAGTCAAGCCCAACAGCAGCATCGTACTCCACAGGACCAGGAGGTCCAGTACAGCCCAGACTTTACCCCCGCGGCTCTGCGCTACAGACCCCCGACTCAATTCACGGGTGAGCTTGACGCACGACCAGCCCCGAGGAACAGCACCTGGGTACACAGGCCTTGGTACCCGACAGGTACCAGCCCACCACGACACGTAAGAGGAGACTCGCCTAGGAGGCCTCTCCCCCAACGCTCACCGATGTGCCAGCCATCCATGGCATCGTACCTTGGCACACCGATGTTCCCGGACTTCACACACGAGAACAGAGCACAGTACACAGAGCTACGAATGTGCTTAGAGACAATGATGTCCGATGTACCAGATGAACCGTACAAGTATGCTATCCTACTCAAGCACCTGAAGGTGCCCAGAGCGCACAATATAGCGCTGGCATATTCCAACTCTACTACCCCATACACCGCGGCTCTAGTAGCCCTCGACCAACGTTATGGACGCATATGGGACTACGTAATACAAGAGATAAGGAATATTGACCGTCTACCCCCAGCCACAGACAATCGCTCACTAGATGACCTCTCTATCAAGGTACAATCCCTGGTAGGGATGCTGGGGGCACAAAAGGAAAAGGGTATGCACGAACTGTACGCGAACTCTAATGTTGAGAGAATATTAGAGAAGCTTCTGCCCGCCCGACAAGAGCGCTTCAGGCGGCAAAGGGACCACCGTGATCCTAACGGTCCCGAGCCATCCCTCCTAGACCTAGCCGACTTCCTGGCGAGAGAAGTCAGCAGCCTACGATTGGATACGTTCGTGCGGAGCGCACCAAGCTCCAGAGAGGGACCTAGGAGATCAAACGATGGCCGCAGGCTGGTGACCGTCATGCACCAAGCCGAGTCAGTACCGCGCAACAAGAACCACAGTACCCCCTCGATGAAAGAGAAGTGGAAGATTGTATGTCCGTACTGCGAAAAGGAACACTGGCTGTCACACTGTGACACGTTCAAGAAGATGACCGACGACGAGGTGAGTCAATGGATAAAGTCCAACCGCCGCTGTTACCGATGTGCGCGCAGTCACACGGCAGCCGAGTGCCGCTTAAAGAAGAGGTGTAGTCGGTGTGACGGAGCCCACTTGGACGTTTTACATGACAGTAACAGAAGAAAGCCTGCACCCTCAAGCAGCACAAAGGCAAGTGTTATGTACATTGACCCCGCCAGCAGCGGGGGCGCCTGGGTGCTCTTGAAGGTGGTCCGCGTAACACTGAGTTACGAGGACAAGGTCATGGACACCTATGCCGTCCTTGACGACGGGTCAGAGAAGACCCTTCTCCTCGCGTCCGCTGCGGCCCAGCTGGGGCTGCGGGGGAGCGAAGAAACGATGACGATTCGGACTATAAGAAGAGACCTGAAGACGATCAAGGGTGAGAACGTCTCCTTCACTATCGAAGCAAGCGGGCAGCCAGAGAGACGGTATAGGATCACTAACGCTTTCACCAGCCAAGACATAGGCCTGTCGCAGTACACCTACCCCATCGCCAAGCTGATGGATAAATACGTGCACCTGCGTCAACTACCTATACCGCTCATAGACGGTGCCACCCCGACCCTGCTGATAGGATCCGACCATGCACACCTCATCGTCCCGATGGACCGGGTCCACACCGGGCCCAGAGGCTGTCCAGCAGCAGTCGAGACCCGCCTAGGATGGACACTACAAGGCCCCCTCTCCAGGTCTCCCAACCGAACAGCAGCCACTCGCTGCCTCCACTCCAGAGTGACAGAAGAAGACACCACCCTCCTACAGCACGTCGAGAGGCTATGGACACTAGAGACAATGCCCTTTAAGAACGAAAAGAAACACATTCGTTCCAAGGAAGACATTTATGCTATAGCCCTCCTCGAGCAGGGGACAAAGAGAGTCAAAGTCAACGGAGTGATGAGATACGCAACTCCACTCCTGAGGCGAGAGGGTATGCCTACCTTCCACGCCCCAAAAGAAGCGACGGAGCGGTATCTATCGAACACAGAGCGGCGCCTAGCCAGAGACCCCGCTCAAGCTACTGTGTACCGCGCTGAGATTAACAAGCTAATCACAGCGGGACACATAAAGAGAATTGACATTAAAGAGGCCGATCAGACGACCGAATCATGGTACGTGCCGCACCACAAAGTCCACCACAACGGCAAGGATCGTATTGTGTTTAACTGCAGCTACCAGATCGGATCACAAAATCTGAATAAAGAGCTCTTGCCCGGCCCAACACTCGGCCCCTCTCTACTGGGCGTGTTGCTACGTTTCCGCCAGAACAAGGTGGCCATCAGCGGCGACATCAAAGGGATGTTCCTGCAGGTGCGACTAGTGGAAGAGGACAAGCCCCTGCTGCGGTTCTTATGGAGAGAGAGGATCGGGGATGAGCAACCATCCATCTATCAATGGGAAGTCCTCCCTTTCGGAACCACATGCAGCCCATGCTGTGCTACGTTTGCACTGCAAAAACACATCGCAGAGGACCCAGCAGCTGATGAAGAGGTCCGACAAAGTGTAGGAAATAGTTTCTACGTGGACAACTGTCTGCAAAGCGTCTCGACGCCAGAAGAAGCCGAGGCCCTCCTACTCAAGCTCCGCGCCTCCCTGATCAAAGGCGGCTTTGATCTCCGGCAGTGGGCCAGCAGCGACCCTCAAGTATTGCGCAGCCTCTCCCCAGAGGACAAGGCAGCAAACAGCGAGACCTGGATGGCGACCATCCCAGGAGAAGCCCAAGAAATGACATTAGGACTAGTCTGGCGCTTCAAAACAGACTCGCTCCATTATAAACACACACCCCTGACCAAGGAGCAGGGAAGGTCGACTTCACTACCGACCACAAGACGGAGTGTATACAGAACACTCGCCAGACAATATGACCCGTTGGGATGTATTCTACCTTACACCACCAGGGCAAAGATGATTGTGCGAGCGCTATGGGACAAGGACCAGGGCTGGGACGATCCCATACCCGAACACCTTGCCTCCACATGGAGAGAGTGGGAGACAGAACTCAGCTCGCTCCCAGGTGTCAACATACGCCGCAGCTACTTCCCACCCACAGTGAGGCCGGAGACGTGTCAGATAGACCTGCACGTCTTCAGCGACGCCTCCGAAGTAGCCTACGGTTCGGTGGCCTACTTGCGGGCCCGAGAGGAGGGAGGAGAAATACATACTGCCTTCATCCTGGCTCGCTCAAGAATAGCCCCCTGCAAGCAACAATCTATCCCGCGTCTAGAGCTCTGCGCAGCCCTAGCAGGAGCGCAACTCGCCACGTTAATCCAACGTGAACTCACCATCCCGGTGCAAAGAACAATCCTGTGGTCAGACTCCATGACCGTACTCACATGGATCCAGTCCGATTCGTGTAGATACAAGGTCTTCGTGGGAGTCAGAATCACAGAGATCCAAGAGTTAACAGAAGCAGCATGCTGGAGGTATGTGGACACAAAACAGAACCCAGCTGACGTCATCACACGGGGAATGTCCCTGGATGACCTCACCCGTCACAATCTCTATAGTGGCGGTCCCGAGTTCCTCAAGCTCCCGGAAGAAGAGTGGCCTACACCCACCCCACGGGAGGCGAGTGAAGAGGAGGCAGAGAAGAAGAAATCTATGTTCTGTGGGTTGACACACACACTCGTCCCCACAGATCCCAACATAGACGACTGCCCCACCCTTGAGAGTGCGCAGTTAAAAACATTCCTGTGGCACCACCCAGAGGTTCCGTCCACTACTGACATTACTGCAGCTAACTACGAAGAAGCAGAACTCCTTCTGCTACAGCGAGCCCAAAGAGACTCGTTCCCCGACGAGCTAGACTGTCTGCAGGGATCAAAGCCAGTCCCGTCAGACAGCAGACTGCTCCACTTGGCCCCTGAGAGCGACGCCCATAATCTCATCAGAGTGGGTGGTCGTCTGAGGAGAGCCCCAGACTTAACGGATGACGTCAAGTACCCGATAGTCTTAAACAGCCGACACAAGGTCACAGAGCTCATCATAAAGAAATACGACGAGGACGTGCACCACGCCGGGGCAGAGAGAGTCTTCGCGGAGATCAGACGTCGCTATTGGATACTGCAAGGAAGAGAAGCAGTACGACGCTTCCAGCGGACTTGTCTAGACTGTCGCAAGTGGCGAGCACAGCCCAGTATACCCAGGATGGCTGACCTACCCCCCTGTCGCCTCCGACTCGGCGACAAGCCCTTTCACTCCACCGGTATGGACTGTTTCGGCCTGCTGTATGTAAAGAAAGGAAGAGCGGTGGGGTATTGTATTCAAATCAGGCCACGTGAGCGGATCGGCGCGGCCGAGAAATCCGCTCTTCGCTCTTTAAAGCTTGGTCCGCTCCGCTAATCACTCATGTTGACCCCGCCCCCAAGTCGCTCTCCGCTCGCTCCCCGCTCACCTTGAATCGAGCGCTCCCCGCTCCCCGCGCCAGATCGCTCGGCAGTTTTTTTTCTTCTTTTTTTGGAGCATGGTGTAAATGAGCTCAAACTACAACAGTCTACACCCCCTGGGCCCCTTAACAATTGTTTGTATTGAGCCGCATTGTAATTGTAGCCATTCTGCAATGTTAAATAACGTTGTTTATCCATTCACTATCTCTATTAAGCGATGATAGGCTAGCCGAGCCACAATGCTATGGTCGCTGCCATTAACGTTAGCATGTAAGCTAACGTCAACAACAATGGCGTCGATATACTTTTTCTAACTGGAGTGAGTGTGGGCGTCTCTACAGTGACAAAGCCTGAACGAACAGCCTATCACAGGTTCACCCTTCTCATTGGTTGAAAATGGCCTTCATGTTTGTACATCGCCATCTGTTGCTTTGGCATTGTACTGCATGTATATATTACATCAGTGTTAAACCACTGTGAGCGGCCTGGAGTGGATTGGAGCGGAGGAGAACTCTCGCTCCGGACGTCGCGCCGACTCATTTTAAAACCCACTCCTCGCTCACGTCAAAACCGGCCGCTCCGCGCCCCGCGCCGCTCACGCTCCGATCCGCTCACATGCACTGATTCAAATGCATGACCACCCGAGCGATATACATAGAACTCCTTCCAACCATGAGTACGGACTCATTCCTTATGGCCTTCCGGAGATTCACATCGCGGAAAGGAAAACCGTCTATATTATTGTCTGATCACGGGACAAACTTCAAAGGCGGAGAAAGAGAGCTGAGAGAGAGCTTCCAAGCTATGGGCCCAGAACTTAAGACCCACCTCGCTCCCTCTCAGATTGATTTCCAGTTTAACCCCCCGAATGCACCTCACTTCGGTGGAACTTGGGAACGAGAAGTACGTTCAATAAAGACAGCCCTGTACGCCGTGCTTGGGGCCCAGACCGTGGCGGAAGAAGTCCTCACGACAGTCCTCACGGAGATCGAGGGAGTATTGAACTCAAAGCCCCTCGGTTACGTCTCAAGTGATGTAGCAGATGTCGACCCAGTCACCCCCAACACTCTCTTGATGGGGCGGCTGGACCCCGCGCTACCACAGACAGTGTACAGACCTGAAGAAGCTAACGGCCGAAGAATGTGGAGGTACAGTCAAGTATTGGCTGACAAGTTTTGGAACAGTTTCCTCCTCCACTATCTACCGTCTCTACAGACCCGCCAGAAATGGGTGAAAGAAAGAGACAATTTGACGGAAGGTACAGTCGTCATGATTATCGACCAGTCACTACCCCGAGCTATGTGGCCGGCCGGCCGCGTAAGCAAAGTGATCACTGGTACCGACGGAAAGGTCAGAGCGGCAGAAGTGCTCGTCCAAGGGCGGACATACACCCGACCCGTGGCGAGGCTGATAGAGTTGCCAAGGCTCCCCGACTCTCTTGATGACGACCATGACCCCCTGACTTTGTGAACTGCCCTACCCTCACAACGGACATTGAGTAGTGGACAGTGCGGTTAATCTGTCTCTGCTTATCTAATTAGGTGCGGACTAATTAGGAGGCGGCTGTTACAAAGGATCAGATTAAACCGAATATATATATTTATTACTTGAGATATATTGTATAGTATTTGTATATCGTCTGATATCCCTTGTATATTCTTTGTACATATACACGGAATATCCCTTTACCTAGTACAGACCATAATATTTCGTTCTCCTATTGGACAGCGATCCCCTAGGCGCCACGGCCATACCCCCAATGTCTAGTTCAAAGTCACCGCCAAAGACATGCCTGGACATGACCGGCTCTGCGCAAGAATACGAGACAGAAATGAGGCTGGTACTAGATTGTTCACCTAACGTATAAATACGGCGCAGGTGAATACAGCAGTATGTTAACCAATAAGTTGAAGCCTCACACCACGATACAACGTGCTGTGAAGTGGGCCCGTTTTGCCCCAAAATAGAGCCTTGAGACCGCGTGCGAATTGATAGCTGAAGTGTCAGAGTTTAACGCTGTATCGTCGAGTTCGACCTATTCTATTATTAAGTAATAGTCTATTATGTATAGTGTATCGTGCGGCTACCGTTCTACAGTGACCAGCATTACCAACGCTTCCTCGTACCGAGCTAGTGTGCTTATCCAGGCTGGGCGGCTTAACCTGGTGCCGTCATCCGAGGGGCCCTAGACGAGAACCGTGTGGATATGTACACTGGATAACCTACACCGGCGACTACAGAGCCCTTTTCGGCTGGATTATATTTGCTTTGGTCCTGTAGCTGATGGAGCGGAGAATCGTCTACACCCACAATTGTGTGGGATTTACCCTGTGAGGAGCGACGTCGAGCCCGCCTCTAGGACGCCTGAGGCTGGCTAGCTTTCTTCCATGCGGCACTGCATACCGGAGAATAGCTGTTGTTCATCTGCGGATCAAGAGATTATTGCACTGTCTCCTGTACCTGGAGTCTCCTTATTCCTCGGTGACCCAGACTTTCGCTACCGACAAATCCTCTCCCCTGCTGGCCTACAACCGGAGGGACCCTATTAGTATCTCCAGCTGCCCTACTAGTGTACCATATATATAATTCTTATGATACAGGTGGTATTAATTATCTCCTGCGTAATATGCTCATGGACTTACGCTCTTGACCTATTCATGCACATTCTTCGCCTTACAAGCGCAATTCTCAATCTTGATAAGTAAAGTAATGTAAGATAATCTTCGTGCTGCTAATAAATATTCTTCTAAACGAGTATTTGTGTGAA
Source organism: Notolepis coatsorum (assembly GCF_963971535.1). Classification (NCBI taxonomy): domain Eukaryota; kingdom Metazoa; phylum Chordata; class Actinopteri; order Aulopiformes; family Paralepididae; genus Notolepis; species Notolepis coatsorum. The sequence goes on along the minus strand of NC_140168.1, from coordinate 206,878,855 downwards.
ACCGTGTTATTGTGGATGTGTTCATCTCATATACCTGTGTACTGTATGGCCAGTAGTAATGTACATAAGTCAGTAGTGGTTTAATGATACCATACTTATTCAATACAGTCAGGGAATTGTACCCCTCAGTTACAGTCTGACTCTTAATAATAAACACTGTTAGGACTATCTGACTCTTAATAATAAACACTGTTAGGACTGTCTGACTCTTAATAATAAACACTGTTAGGACTGTCTGACTCTTAATAATAAACACTGTTAGGACTATCTGACTCTTAATAATAAACACTGTTAGGACTGTCTGACTCTTAATAATAAACACTGTTAGGACTGTCTGACTCTTAATAATAAACACTGTTAGGACTGTCTGACTCTTAATAATAAACACTGTTAGGACTGTCTGACTCTTAATAATAAACACTGTTAGGACTATCTGACTCTTAATAATAAACACTGTTAGGACTGTCTGACTCTTAATAATAAACACTGTTAGGACTGTCTGACTCTTAATAATAAACACTGTTAGGACTATCTGACTCTTAATAATAAACACTGTTAAGACTGTCTGACTCTTAATAATAAACACTGTTAGGACTATCTGACTCTTAATAATAAACACTGTTAAGACTGTCTGACTCTTAATAATAAACACTGTTAGGACTATCTGACTCTTAATAATAAACACTGTTAGGACTATCTGACTCTTAATAATAAACACTGTTAGGACTGTCTGACTCTTAATAATAAACACTGTTAGGACTATCTGACTCTTAATAATAAACACTGTTAGGACTATCTGACTCTTAATAATAAACACTGTTAGGACTGTCTGACTCTTAATAATAAACACTGTTAGGACTGTCTGACTCTTAATAATAAACACTGTTAGGACTGTCTGACTCTTAACACTTTGAGCGCCACGTCACGGCTTTTCTCGGGTTTACGATAGTGACGTTGAAAGCCACGTCACGGCTTTTCTCTGAATTTTTAAATTTAAACATTTTTAGCGATCTGAAATCATATTGCATCACCCGAGCCTACCGTAGGAAATCTAGAGGCCGCCGGCAATCAGATGTGAAAAAAGCGCCCCCTATCGTCTCCCAGATGGTAAATCACCCTTTTGGAATGGACTCAATGAAAATGGATGGGGGAAAAAAAATATTCCAGTCCACATTTTCCAATCCACTGATGCAGCCGGAGTTACCAGAGTTCATTCTGGATCCTCTGAGCCGCGGCGAGCATGGGTTATACTGTACACACGTTGGATCAATATACTTATCGATTTTTTTGAATGGTGATCAGGAATTGGAATATACCATTTGGATACCATCTGATGTCAGGTAAGGAATCTATGTTATCAGTGTTAGGATAATCAGACTCGTTTTCGAGGAGATATACGCTTTTTTGTGATATGTGCTCTAGCTGTTTCACTGTAAAATTCATGAGGAAATGAAAGCAGCTATTATCAGCGCGCAGCTCGAACGTGCGTGCGTGCACGTATACTATTGATCATCTAGCGTTTATTTGAAAACGATTCATAAATAGGCAGACAAATATCAACGTTCTGGAATATTCCAGTAAAAGGCGATTATCAGGGAATAGGTTGTTTTTCACCTGAAAACGGGTGCTTTTCTAAATGCTCTCAAACGGAAATGAAGCGATAAAAAACCAATCTGCCTTGACAACACTGACTGGAAAATGATTCTTTGATAAGCGACGGGCAGATTAGACACATAGCCATAATTTAAAACATAGATTAGGCGATATTAACGTTATGTGTCTAATCTGCCCGTCGCATTATCAATTACCTATTTCCAGTCAACATTGTCGAAGCAGATTGTTTTCCGTTTCATAGCATTTCGAAAACCCCTCGTTTTCACGGAGAAAAAAGAGGTTTCCATGATAATCGCCTTTTACTGGAATATTGTAGATATGTGTCATTGTTCTGCCTATTTCTGAATCGTTTTCAAATAAACGCTAGATTATCTATAGTATATGTGTACGCATGCACGCTCGTGGCGCGCGCTGAAAATCGATTCTCCTATTTTCTGACGGCGCGCATAGTCAAACAGCCATATCACATAATCACATAAAAGCTTATATATCCGTGAAAACTAGTCTGATTATCCTTAGACTTGTAACATAGATTCCTTACCTGAGATCAGATGGTATCCAAATGGATTATTCCAATTCCTGATCGGCATTCTAAAAAATCGATCTTTTTATTGATTCACTGTGTAGCTGGTAAATGCCGGCTGCGTGAGTGAGAAGCTAAATGTGGAGTGCAGGGTTTTTTTTCTCATTCATTTTCATTGAGTTCAATCCAAAAGGGTGAATTACCACCTGGGAGACGATAGGGGGCGTTTTTTTCACATCTGAGCGTCTGAGGTAGCTGAATTTCCAACGGTAGACTTGATTGATGAAATATGAAAAAAAAAGAAAAAATACGAGAATTCTCGTGAGTGGGCATTCAACCCGCGGGGGGTAAACCCGAGAAATCTTGGGCGTGGCATGCAAAGTGTTAATAATAAACACTGTTAGGACTGTCTGACTCTTAATAATAAACACTGTTAGGACTGTCTGACTCTTAATAATAAACACTGTTAGGACTCAGTGTGTTACTACGGTTTGAACCATGTATACCATCATCATTATTACTACTGTCTGATTAAACTGTTCACTACTACTGTTATCACTATTACCATTACTACTTGTTCTATGTTCTATTATTATTGCTACCTATTTTAGATTAGATTAGATTTGATTCAAATGTATTGTCATTATACAACAAAAGTACAGTACAACGAAAAGAAGTTTGGCATCCAACCAGAGTGCAATAGTAATATAAAAGGTGATTAAACTGGGTATGAAATATATAAATTAGAATTACTGGATGTAGTGCTAATCAGATGTATGTACAGAGTTGTAATGCCAATATGTACAATGATACAGGTATAAATACACTACGTTAGTAAGTGGTACAGGCCAGCAGTGTAACTAGTAAGAGCAGATAAGGGATATGTACATAATATATATATATATATTAGGGATGCTCGATTTTGGCTTTTTTACCGATACCGATATACCGATATTGTCCAACTCTTAATTTCCGATACCGATACCAACCGATATCACATTTTAATGCCGATATCGGCCGATAATATCGGTAGGCCGATAATATCGGACATCATTTCTATAGAAATGAAGAAAAAAAAGAAAAGAAAAAATTTAAAGTATACAGATGTGTAAAAGGATTATGTGCAGGTATGTACAGATACCTGGATATATATATATATATATTAGGGCTGTCCGTTTATCGCGTTAATTAGATTAATTAATTACACAGCAAATTAGCGCAGTATGAAAATGAACTCAAAATAAAATAATTAAAAAAAAGATAAAAGAAATTTCTTTTTTTATTTAAATATTTTTTTATCTCATTCATTCCATAAGAACGTAGAATACACATTTACAGATTTTTTTTTAATATGGTCCATTTGCATGTTCTTGGTATCTGATTCTAGGGACATCTATGGATCTCAGGGAATGTATTCCCTGTGTCAGAAATACTGTGTCTGTTACTAGGCTTGAGTAAATTGTAATGAACCAAATGAGAATATCAATACATTTTTTTTTTATCTTTGACTGTGAATAACACCATGCTAAAATTGACCAGACCTGAAAAATCTAACCAAATGAATAAATGGAAGATGATTAAACAGAAGGTTTTGTAGATACAGTACTGAATTCTGCCATCCGGACACATGCCATTTGAAATATGATGAGAATATAGAATATCAGGCCTAAAATGATTATGCGATTAAAATGCAATTAATTCGATTAATTCATTACTAATCCTGTAATTAATTACGGTAGATAAATTGTTTTAATCGCCTGACAGCAGTAATATATACATATATATATATATATATATATATATATATATATATATATATATATATATATATATATATATATATATATATATATATATATATATATATATATACAGCATTATTGTACATGCTATCATACAGAGTTATATGGGTTATATGCAGGTGTATAAGTAGGTATACAGGAGGATTATATGCAGACAGATAGTATATATATGCGGTAAATATAAATATATAATGTTATGCGATATGTACAGCACTGTTGTACATGTCATCATACAGAGTATATCTGAGTAGACTATAGTATGAGGTGGGTAGTCCCCTCCCCCATGCTGCTATGACACTTGAATTTCCCCAAGGGGATCAATAAGGGAACACTTGAACTTGACGTGTTGTATTTGTATCAGGGTGAAAGGGGAGCAGCGGGGGATTCTGGACCGAGAGGACCTTATGGACTACCTGTGAGTCTGCGTGAATATTAACATGTCAAATACATTTCTTTTCTTACTTTTCTTTTTTTCAAAATACCCCATTCTTTCATCATTTACAAAAGACGATGTGATGGCTTGCAGGAAGAAATAAAAAAGAATACTGGTGTGATTAGCTGTCACATCATTCAACACTCCATTGCCAAGCTGTGGTAATGGCAATATGAACCAAAAATATTGCTATACAATGTTACATTCAAATGTGTTTGAATGCTTTATGTTGTCAAATAAATTTTCTGAAGAAATAATAATAATAATAATAATAATAATAATAATAATAATAATAATAATAATAATAATAATAATAATAATAATAATAATAATAATAATAATAATAATAATAATAATAAATACAATTTATATAGCACGACAAGCGTAACACAAACAATGATGGATTGTTTCTTGTAAGAGAAGGCAGTGGAGAAGAGATGGGTGGGAAAATGTAGAGACTCTGAGTCTCTAATGTCTTTGAGGAGAGAGTGTTCCAGAGCTTGGGAGCTGCCCTGGAGAAATCCCCAAAACTGGGGAGGTTGTACTTGGAGGTGGAGAGAAGGCAGGCTGAGGTAGATCTGAGGGATGGAGAGGGTGAGAGGACGTCTGTGAGATATGAGGGGGGGAAGGGGGGGGCAGTTGGTGAAGGGCTGCTGTATCCGGAGGGAGACAGGAAGCCAGTGGGGGTCTTTTAGGACTGAAGTGATGTGGTGCCAGGATTTGGTGTGAGTTAAAAGACATCTGTCTGGCAGATGCGTTCCGGACCAGCTGGAGTTTATTAGTGGAGCAGGAGTGTGTTGCAGTAGTCAAGGAAATAAAGGCGTCGATCAGGGTTTCCGCAGCAGGGAGCGTGGGAGAGAGGACTGGATCTTTGCAATATTATTGCAAAGGTGGTAGAAGGAGGATTTGACAATTTGGCGGATATGGGGGTTGAGGGAATGGGTGGGGTCGAGAATCACACAAAGGAGCAAGGATAGTGTCAAGTCAAGTCAAGAGTTTTAATTGTCACGGCATACAGGTATAAAATGAAATGCGGGTGGTCTTTCCCGCGACGATGTGCAATACAGTGGTACAACATATAATAGAATCCAATCAAAATACAGTGGTACAACATATAATAGAATCCAATAAAAACAACAGTGCAATAAACAGGTAACATGGAGTGACATCTCGGTATCTGTACATAGTATTTACAGAGCATATAGGACATGCTAGGTAGCTTTAGTAGTGCAATACACTGTTCCTGTTGTTATACTAATTTAAAGTGGCCTTTCCTCTTGGCCATAAGTGTGCGTGTGTGCGGCATGAGTGTTAAAGTGGCTGCTAGTGTGTGAGCGTGCTCAGCGTGCGTGTCGTGTGTGTGCTTGTGTGTGCTTGTGTGTGGATAGTTCAGTTTCTGTGGCTCTCAATGTTCATTGTTCAAGGCTCTGATGGCCTGGGGGAAGAAGCTGAGCCTAAGCCTCTCCGTCCTAGTAGCTGGGGTTCGCAGGCGTCTGCCTGACCTCAGCAGCTGGAACAGGCTGTTATTGGGGTGGTGGGGGTCTTTCATTATTCTGCAGGCTCTGGATTTGCACCTCTTGTTGTATAGAACCTGCAGGGGAGGTAGCGCAATACCCGTGGTACGCTCGGCTGAGCGCACCACTCTCTGTAGGGCCTTCTTGTCCTGTGCCGTGCTGTTTCCATACCAGGCAGTGATGTTTCCGGTCAGGATGCTCTCTACAGCTCCTGAGTAGAAGGACTGGAGTATCTTCCCAGATACTCTGAACTTCCTTAACTGTCTCAGGTGGTAGAGGCGCTGCAATAGTGGTGCCATTAATGGTGAGTGTTTATTGTTTATTAGCAAAGAATCCCCATTAGCTGACGCCAAGACGTCAACTAGTCTTCCTGGGGTCCGAAACGACATTAAAACATTACAACATCTACAATTAAAACATAATACAATTAAAACATAGCAAGACGTACAAACCGAGGAAACACAACAACATTAACACGCAAACAAATTATGTCTGAATATATACAAATATAAGGTAACATAACATATTGCATTAGCCAACATTATCATTATTATTGGCTCACATGTAAGATCTTAATTTCTTTTTGAAGCGTGCTACACCTCAGTGTGAGGCTGTTGATTCTGCTGAGGATGGACTTGGAGCCACTGAGGATGACTTCAGTTTTGTCACTGTTGAGTTCGAGGACATTTTTGTTGCATCCAGGCTTGTATTGCAGACAGGAGTCCATGTGAGAGAGGGATGGGTTGCGGGGGGATTTGGTGCTGCGGTATATCTGAGTGTCATCGGCATAGCAATGGAAGTCCTGGTTGAAATGGCAGAGAATCTGATCGTGTGGGAGGTTGTAGACAGGGGTGTTATCACTCCCCTCTATATTTTGCTTGAGCAGTAGGACCATTACAGCCTAGTATTCAAACAGATGTATTTATTAATTTGTATTTTTCTTAAGGTATTCCCAGAATAACAGCCAATTCATTTATTTGATTTTCTTTTTCAGGGAGCCACTGGAACACCCGGCCTGGATGTGAGTCTCTTTAACCTGCAATCTCTCTGTTTCCTCTTTTTTACCCCAAGTGTGATAGGCAAATAATATAGTTCAGAAAGTATATGCTTGAAATAATACTTCATGTAGGCACCAGCAAATAATTTTTCTTTCAGAATATCTTTGTTGCATATCCCTTCAGTTCTGCTTGTTCTTTGTTTAGCTTTTTTTTTTTTTTATCTTATTCACCTCTTCCTCGTTCTGCCTTTTTTGTATGTTTTCTCCATTGTTTAAATTACCGTATTATCATTGTCAGAGAGGACAAACGAGAAGACCTATCCTTTGGTCTGTGCCGAGTTCAGTTCCGTTCCTAAGGCGAGAAGTAATCAACAGAGTTGTACTTTCACAGGGGTTGCAAGGCTTAAGGGGAGAGAAAGGCGACATTGGGGAAACAGGAGAAAAGGTCAGATGTAGATATGATATACTGGCTTGTCAACCTCTTAACGTCATAGAGAAGGACTGATGTCAATGGACAATGACTATAACAGGAATTACAGAAGTATTTAAAGGTGCACTATGGCGTTTCATAGGAGGGGGAAGTGTTTGCAGAGCCTGCAAAAGACATTCACGGTAGAATTATTCTATCTTGTGTTATCGTAAATTTAAATACAATTATTTGTAGGCACTGTGAACCAAATATAAGCCTAGAATATGTTTGTTAACAAGATTGCAGAACGCTACGAAACGTTACTACTTCACAAACGACAGCAGTGAAATAGTAACTTGTCAGGTAGCTTTCTAGCTTCAAACAGTGGTTCCAGGGATCCAGTTTCCCTCGGAGGACAGTTTGTTCATTCAATTATGAAAATATACCTTAGAAATTATTAACTCTTCTCTGACTCTCACAAAACTACATAGTGCACCTTTAATGTAGCTGCGACACAACATTTCTATCATGAATACTTGTTTTTCTCCAAATTTAGATACAACTACAGATTGATTGAAAGGGGTGAACACTAGTTCAGAGGGCAAGAAAGCTGTTATTGATATCGAAATGTAATGTTAGTTGCATCCCGATCAAGTGTTGTGTATATTTACCAAAGCAATTAGAATTCAATTATACAAATCTTTATCAAGAGGCTTACAAATAGTTTCGCAATTGCACCTCCGTGAGGTATTAAGATATGTTAATTTCGATAACGACTGGAAAACATCTCTACAACAGTAAGTTCATCGCAAACATAAAATGCCATTCCCAATCCTATCAAATCTCAACTTTTATTGTTCACCATTGATTGATTTGCCATCTCATTTCTCAAAGTCATGTGTCAGATCACATTCTGAGACATCATTCCAAAAGTGATTTCATTATGCTTTAGTGCCAGTGTATTGAGAGCCAGTCCATTGACACCAGGCAGTTGAAACTAATCGTTCTCGTCTTTTTATGTTCTGCTGTTTCCATGCATGAGCGTAACACTTCAAACATCCCACCACTTTGCATTCCTTGGCCTCGTTTTTCCACCCTGCTTGTGTACAGTATATAGTAGTTTGTTCACCATTTTAAGAGAATTACCCTTCCCTAACGTTTCCTAGATATGACAATAACTATAACTGATGAAATTGAAGATGTTCAATTCCTTGCCACGTAAATAATAACAATTAGTGTTTTCTACATTCTGACCTTTCCTACATGGATCAGGTTCTACAGAAACGATCACAGCTATACATCTTAAAGGTGCCATAGATAACATTCAGCCACTAGATGATAACATTCAGCACTAGAGCACCAGTATGTCATTAATTCAATCGTATGGATTCCGCGTAGGGAAATGGTAAGTATGGAGGGGATACATGCACGCAACATGTAAACAACAACATTAATTTTGGACCCGCCAAAAATTTTTCAATGATACATGAATTAATCAAAAGACATTTTGTGGGAAAAGCAATACTTTTGTTCCGCACCTTTCTAAAAGCTCTGTGGATGTATTATTTAAGAAAACGATTATTATTAATAATAATAATAATAATAAAAATAATAATAAAAAGATAACTACATAAAATGTTATCTATAGCACCTTTAATTATATTTCTATATACTTCTGGGGGATCTCAGAAACAGTCCTGTTTCCACTGATCAACCTAGTATGAGAAATAATGAATGGGAAAACTGTTTCCTTGTCTTTTTCTCATGCACGTGTTGAACGTTAGAATGGAATGGAAACCTAAATGAACTGAATTTTGTATATACTATATAACCTACTTCAACCCTTAACCCATTCCGTGCCAATCACGATGATAGTCGGGTTAACTCGCCATTGCTTGCGTGCCAATCACGAGTATAGTCAGGTTTTAATCGTTATTTCTTTTATTAGCGATCCATTCATTTTCATCCATCCAACCTGATGTTATCGTTGGGAATGGGTTTGAGCTCGCAAAATGGCAAATACCGCCGCCTCTCGTCTCCCGGATGGTATTGCACATCATTGGATTGGATTGGCTGGGATGTGCATCAGAAAATAAACTCCGATCCGGGTTTCCCTTCTTGGGCAAGCAGTATCGTGTTACCACATTGACTGGGGAGGCTGGGAGCAGCGTGGATGATGTGTTTTGGACTATAACGTTGGATCAATAAACACGATCAATATTTGGAATGGCGATCAGGAAATGGATTAATCTTTTTGCAGAACATCAGATGTGAGGTAAGGAATCTATGTTACCAGTATTGGGTTAATCAGATGTTTTTTTCACAGCGGTCACAACGTGTGTGTGTGTGCGTGTGTGCGTGCGTGCGTGCCGTTGCCGCGGAGCAATGCACGGATAAATGATTTTTCAGCCCGCTTCTGTATCGTGCATAATAAATAAGGACACATACTATCGATAATCTAGCGTGAATTTGAAAACGATCCATGAATCAGCCGAAAAATGACAACGTGTTTTGTGTATTCCACTAAAGGGCTATTATCGCGTCTTTCTCTGGAATTACTAGAAATCTCCAAAACTATACTCGTATTCAAAACGGTATAAAACGGAAATGTACAGATGAAAAAACAATCCGTTTCGTACATGTTGACTGCAAGCAAGTCATTGATAAGCGACGGGTGTATTAGACCCATAGCCATCATTTAAGATATAGTTTAAGCGTTCGCAAATATCCCTGTCCTCCCATTGATTAAAGCGCTGGCCTACAAGCCCTAATTTGGTCATATCCGGCCGGCTCTGAATGTGTTAAGAGTCAGAAGGGACACCGTTTAAAAAAAATGATAATAATAATTATGTGGCTCAGGAGGTAGAGTGGTCGTCCGGCGATCAGAAGGTTCCCGGTTCGATTCCGGCTCCTCCCGGCAGCGTGTCAAAGTGTCCTTGAGTGAGACACTGAACCCCTAACTGCTCCCGATGAGCAGGTCGTCACCTTGCATGGTTGCCTCCGCCGTCGGTGTGTGAATTAATGGGTGAATGTGAGGCATGAGTTGTTTTGGATAAAAGCGCATTATTTATATATGTATATTGAATAGACTGATTGATGTTGATGATTCATTAATTCATTGGCTGGTTTGATTTATTGGTTGATTGATTGATTATGTTCTGATTAATTAATTGATTGATTGATTCTGTACCTCTGGAGGTGTTTTTCCCTGCTACCCTTTTCTCTTGTGCCCTTGACCTCCTAAAAAGGGATCCTCCTTCTTGCCGTTTCCCTCCTTTGTCCTCCTCCTCTCCTAAGGAATGTTCACCCAATTCCGTCTGGTACCCAATCTAACATTGACCACATCTTCCCTTTTTTGTGGGCTTACAGCCTCCCTTTTTAATCCCCCTCCCCCCTCCCTTTTAATAGCATTGTTGTCCCAAATGTTAGAAACGTGATCTTGACTTGACCGAACCATTGTATTCACAGGGGGAAAAGGGAAAGAAGGGCAAAAAAGGGCCCAAGGGCGAGAAAGGAGAACAGGGTGCCCCTGGATTAGATGCACCCTGCCCGTTGGTATGTCCCAGCTATGAGCTGGAAATCAATTCCCAGCCACGTAGAACAGCCAAAACCATGAGGGAGGAGCACCCCGCGGCTAAACTGACACCCGGCTTCCTGCACCGCAGAAAGCCAAAGTCACCTGGCTCGCCCCGAGCAAACCATTAAGGCGTGGGAAAAGAGTGGTGCTTTCCTGAAATTCAAATGTAAAAAATTTCAGAATGTGATTATGCCAGGTTACACACGGCAGTAAATTGGATAGGATTTGGCGGTTTGTCAGCAAGCTCGCCGGGCAGCTCCTCCCACATCCGCTCTCGTGCCGTCCCCCCCCTTAGCAGGATGTAGACACACGGGATTAGCGCCTCCACCCTCTCTCCTAGTAACACTCCTAGGTCATCTTTACAAACAGGGATTCCGGGGCTTTAAGGGTGAGAAGGGAGAGCCAGGGCAACCTGGTCTGGATGGGCTGGATGCCCCATGCCAATTGGTACAGTATTTCTCTTCTTCCTCTACCTCTTACCCATGCATGCCATTTAACCTCCGATGAAAGGAAGTGGCCTTTTGTGGGTGCGCTGCCACAATATACATTCCTCATCCACGCATGACTTCAACGCATGTGGACCGGTTTCAACCACACCCGCACAACATCTCATCTAAACGATAAGCACATTTGCACATGACACATCTTTTCTTAGGTACCATTTTTGCGTTTTCGATTTATTCATTGTATCTTTGAACACGACACAGCACAAATAACCCCGACTAACTTTCTGACTGCAAGCAGCCTTCCTTACATACTGGATTTCTTTACACACTATATAAAAACAAATACACTTATACTTAGCATTTATACTGATGATCGAGATTCTATCAATATTCTATCAAATCTATTTATTCCTCTAACCAAATCCCTTCACTTTTTTCACCCTGATTAAAAAAAACTGTCCTGCCTAAATCCTGTTCCCTTCCCAACTTATTCCTAAATGGGAAAATTCCCTTTTAACTTGATGCTAATACAGATTAGTAACAGCACCAAGTTCCTGTCTCCTCTACTGATGAGTTCCCAGGCAATGAACCCTTCCTCTACTTTCTTAACGCCTGCTATCCCCTCCTGAATTTGTACCAATTGGACCAGACCACGATCAAGGACAGAAGATCAATGATTAATTGACCTGCCCCAGGCCTCCCCGAGCTCACAGAAAACATTCATGTTTCATCTATGCGTTTCATGGTTTAAGGAGAAGTTGTGTTGTTGTTGTCTTATGTGTAAAACAGTAATGCTGCTGCATTACTAGAAATTAATAAATAGGAGTTGTATGGGTGATATGGAACTTGTTTGAGTGTTGTTCACTTTGCCACAATTATGACACAAAGATTGAACTATGATGAAAATGATTTTAAAAGGTATCCAACAGTTTTTCTTATAAACAACTTTTATTTATATACATTTTACCCAAATAGACAGAGTTTTCTATTGTTGTTCTATAATCTACAAACTGAATACATAGAACCTTTGCAAAGTAAATTGTTGCCATTTTTCTTTGCAAACTCCATTGGGTACCTTTAATTTATGCCAGGGGAGAAGTCATGTAGCAAAACAGTCCATTGTTATAATTATCACAAGTAAGTTCAATCAATCCATTGTATTACATTTACTTTTCTTTATTTACATTCCCATTTATGTTACATTAGCTTCATTTAAAGAACAAACAAATCATTGCATGATACCGGTACATTGATGATACATTTTGCTGTGTATTGCCTGCATGAATGAGAATTCATTGATGTTGAAAACTATATTGTATTTACAGTTCAAAATAGAGTTTAATGTTACAGTTCAGAACAATAACTTTATAAGATGTAAATCTCTCATTAAAACGCAGTTTTAAAGTATCTCATCCTTATTCCCTTTTAAGAACATTTTGGACTGTTGCAGATTCCCATTTTGTTGCCCAAACTAATACTGGGCTTATTTCTTCAAAAGCAGGAATAAGACAAGGGTGTGATGAATTGAAAATGGGGGACCCTGATGTAAACAAGACGAAAGTCTTTCTCTGGTCTGCATCCCCTTAACAATTGTGTGTATTGAGCTGTACTGTATTGTACCCATTCTGCAATCTGTTAATAAAGTTTTCAATCAATCAATCAATCAATGTTATCTCTCCCCTCTGTATTTTGCCTGAACAGTAGAGCATTTGATTCATTTATTTAGTTATTCATGTTTGCTGGAACTAATTTGAAGGGTAATAATTGCAATTGTAAAAAAGTAAATTTTTAGGAATGTTGTGTTTGTTGGTGTAGTTGTGAGACAATTATACTTTATTCCTTTTACCATTGTGCATCTTTAATTAAACCCATCTTCCCTATTGCTCTTCCTTGATTAGGGCCCAGACGGACTACCGATGCCTGGCTGTTGGCAAAAGGTAAGACATTTCTTTCAGTTTAGTTAGGTTTCAAAAACACATCAATGTCATACAGATACACCTTTATCTCACTGGTTTGTGTTTTTCAGCTTCACACAGCCTTGGCCAAACACTTGTGCATGTATCTCCTATTGTACGACTGTCACCTCACAACAACGTTTATAAGTGTGTGAACGATCTCACTGTCTCAGTCAGTCCTCAACAAAACATCAATGTCAAACCATGTGTCTCTCTCTCACTCCATCCATATTTGTGTCTCTTGTGTTTTTCTTGCAGTGATCACTCTAACCGAAACGCATGGAGTTTGTAAATAATGCTTCTTATATGGTATTTATAGTTTTTTTTGTTTTTTTTTTATGAAAAAAAAAATCTAAAAGAAATCTATGTGTACAACGTTACAAAAATAAAGAGCAAACGCCGCCCCCCTCCCGACTTTCACCCCACCCCAAGCTGCTTCTACTCACCTTGCCATGTGGGGCAAAAATTTAAGTGTGTCCGCTCTCTCACATCCGCATCATGGTGGAGTTCAGATCCTCGGCCGAACGCTGGCAGGACTCGTCTCCCGGTCTTTGCATGGCTCAGACTGGAGGTGTCACAGCCCGGTCACATTCACACGGGGGGGAAGGAGGAATATGAAGGGAGGAGAAGGAGAAGGAGGAGGCATTGGAGAGGAATCTGGACTTAGCTCTCTCTAACACCAAGCGCTAGGTGTTTCATTTTTTGCTTTTTTTGTGTGTGTGTTTTTATCACCTCAACGAGCTCACCACCCACGCCACATCACTACCTTAAAAGACAAAAAAATAAATAAGACAGACTCTGTCCAATCAGAACGCCATCCCCCGCACCCCCACCACTCCCTTACAGCATGAGTACTGTACTGAAATTGTATTTATATGTATTGTACATACATAGGTCATCGTTGTGTGGTTGGAATATGGCTTCTGTAAAAAGAAGAAAAAAAAGACTAACATGTGTTGTCAACTTCACTTAAAAAAAAAGAAAATAGAAAACCCAGAGCTCAGAGTCATTTTCCTTTTTCTTTCAATCTTCCCAAGGGAGTCACCCCGTGGCTGATAGCGTGAAAAGACACCCCCCCGCCCCTCTCTCCCTCCCCCCCAGAGAGTAAAGATGGGTTGATTTACTTTATTGTGGTGATGCCTGGCAGTGAGTAAAGTGCCTGCCCGGCTTTCACCATCGCACATGGGCGTGTTCCGGTGGGGCCAAGCGTCACGTCACCGACGCCCCGGTCCTTCTGATCGCCGCCTGTCACAGGTGGAAAAGGCGGGAGACCGTCGGAGGGAAGGCCCTCTGCACCGGTGCACAGTTTACGGGGGGGAAGGGGAGACGCGAGATTAGGCCCGACTGAAGGACTTGGAGATCGGACTGGCCTTGCTCTCGAGATCCCCCGGAGGAAGCTGGGAACGGAGGGCGGAGGAGAGTCGTTTTTAGCCCCTCTCTCCTCGCAGATCACCGATCTCCGTAAAGGATCAGCTGAAGCGCCAGGCTTATCGTTACAGGTGACACTTGGAGATCTACTGAGAGTGTTAATAGAATGCTATAATTTTTTTGGGGAAACATTACTTTTGTTCTTACTCAGTATTGTTTATATTTTATGTATAGCCTTTGGTGCCTCAAGCATTTTTTTTTATTCATTCCTTTATCAGAAATGTACAACCTTTTTTGTTTTTCACTTTACTTTGAGTTATTGGAAACAGTGTTTTAGGGAACGGTAACCTCTGTTATGTAAATTTGTCACAGTATTAAAAAGAAATCGCAAATTGCGCACTGTTGTTAATACGTATTGAATATTGATATTACTGGATGTTGAAATGGCATGTACGTTATGGCTTCAACCGAACTTACCATACGGTCTCTTGGGGGAGAATTTTAGTTGGTCAAGAAGTTGACATTAAGTTCCTATATGACTGTGCCTTGTGCACTGATCTTACATGAGGGTTGAAGAGGTTCATTGTTTGTGTCGTAGCGGCGAACCGGCCAAACGGTTCCTCTGCCAGTAACGTCGTATGGAACGCCGTTGGTACAATATTGTCAATTCACTGCATGGACACAATTTCTTAGATTTTACTTGGGATTTCTTGGGAAACTCAATTGATTTGCGGAGTTACATCGATAGGCCGGACATGCAGCTTTATTTTATACTACGTACGTTTGGATTGTTTTCAGCTGAAATGATCGTTTCGATAAAAAAAAGAAAATCTGTTAATTTAGCAGAAAATGCTTGGGTTTTTCTGATTGTGTGTCAGTGTGAGATTCCGTTGGATTGATGGGGTCAATGGGGTCACGCTGACTTCTCCTCCACAGGTTTCTCCCTGTCGTCTTAAAGCAAACGAGAAACCATGCATTACAGTGACTGGCAAGCACTAAATATGACACAAATTGCTTGTCTCAGCTGATTGAGCAAAACCATTTGCAAAACCAGAGTCTGGTTGGTGGCCAGTTTTAAAAGTCACATTCCGTAGCAAATGGAGCGAAAGCGTTGAAACGGTATTTCAGCGTCGGCTTCCTCTTGTGGTTTCTTGATCTGGTTATGATTATGTCATGTTTATTGTGTCAGCAACATACAGTAGAGAGCAGAGCAATCTTCTGACCGAATAACCCCTATGCGGAAATAAAGAGACAGAGAAAAATTCTTCAACAAAATGATTTATAAATAGGCTACACAATTTACTCTTAGAACAAAAGTCAGAAGAATCTGCATGTTATCGTCCTGTAGTGACAAGATATCAAGAGTATGTGCTTCATACAGCTACATTTCCATAGAGTTTGATAGATTGTACAACTCAAGCGGCTAATGTTATAGAAGAGGTTAAAGGTGCTGTAAGTGGTGTTTTCTGTTAAAGTTTGTGCTCTATATTCTGACAGCCATCATTGATATGTTACTGAGTGTCTGGTCAGTAACATGGGTCTCCCAGTCCCTCCACTCTACAATAAACATACGTTTTCTGGTATCCCGTTCCAACTTTATCCAATCAGGAGAGCGAACTCTACACCGCAAAAATTGTATAAGAAGTAAGAACTAGTTTTAAGCAAATTATGTGCTTGAAACAAGTTAAATAATCTGCTAGTGCAGTAAGCAAATCTGGTTTGGCAAGATTTATTGAAATAAGTACAAATATCTAGGGTTCTCTCTCCTGATTGGATAAAGTGGGAACAGGATACCAGAACATTTATTTTGTGTTTACTGCAGAGCAGTTACTGACCACACATTATATCAGTGATGGCTGTTGGAATGTAGAGCTATTTAACACTCATTTTAACTAAATAATACCACTTACAGCACCTTTAATCTGTACTGATTCTAATAAATGGTGCTATCAGCTAAAATGACAGTAGCTCGAAGGGGTTCACTGCCGGTGGTAACAACCAGAAAATAGGTTTTCTTTATTTTGCTGCTGTTGTTTTCTTTTATATGTAAGTCATTTGCAGTCATTTTGTGCATAATATCATTTGTATTTGTCTCACTATTTTAAGTGGTACATTATTTATTTTTGTATGATTTTTAAAAGAAGGCATTTCGGTTCCTCACAGTCATTCCTTTCTTTCATACGGAGGTAGCTTCTTTTTCTTTATTTTTTTGGGGTCTTTTTCTAAGTTTCCTGCTGCTGCTGTTTATCACGGGGGATTTAGGATAATACAAAGGCGTCACGAAAAGGACACTGATAAAACAACAAACGGTTCAATGTGAAGGACGTTTTTTTATTTTTTATTCAGCACATTCACCGTGCTTTTACATCTTAATACCGTGACATTCATTTGCTCTTTATTTCAGTTTGTGTGCATGTGTCAAAAAGCGAATACTCAAAGGAAATATTGATTGCCCGAATGGCTGTCAGCCCCTATAGCCAACACAACAGCATAAATAAGTTAACTGTCATTGCTTTCTCCCTCTCTCTCTCTTTCTCGTTTCGCTTTCATTGCATTGAATGTAGGTTGATATGTGTATAGTGGATTATTAATGTACTGTTGAAATATGTGCTCATTTGACAAAAAAGTGCAATTTATACTTTGGTTGATGTGTACAACATCAAATGCAGCTTAAACGGAGTCACATGAGTGTGTTTTATATAGTTTAATTGACCTATCTCAAGCCCCGCCCTCTTCTCTCGATCCTCCAATCGCAACTGGTCGCCACCCTCGTCCGAGGGAGGCGACCAGTTGTGATTGGAGGATCGAGAAAAGAGGGTGGGGCTTTAGATAGGTCAACTTGTTCCTTCATGCTACAGTATTAAGTACCACTACCCTGATGGGGACAAAAGGTGTATTTGAGCTAAGATAACAAATACAATGTAAATACAGATACATCATTGAGACTTGATTTGGTTTGATTTATTTTGCCTACTGTTTCCTGTTTGAAAGTTTTATAGCCATTATTGGAATTTCACCATTTACCACATTGTTGTTTCTTTCCGTTTGTTATTTTTATTTTTTTTACTTCAGTAGGCTATTTTTATTTCCAACCTTTGTCACAGTACAGTATGTTGCTAGCACAATGTGTTGTGTATTCAGTACGTCCAACTCAGTATGTTTTGCTTAAAGGTATTGTGACATAGGGTTGTCTCCTTGTTACGTTTTAAATTCTTGCTTGTTCGCGTAATAAGCAGCAATGCTGAAATATTAAACGGCCTACATTCATCTCAGAATTAGTCAAGCTGGTAAGGGGTCCCAAAACATTCATTAGTATGCTATTGATGTGTCCTCATCAACTGCCACAGACGAGGGGAAACAATGGCGTCCATGTTTGGTCAAAATAGTATTGACCAAATCTTAGAGAAACTAGAGTAGCCACCTTGGCTATCTGCTCTATTATCTGAAATCAATTGTGTAATTAATTTGCCACAATAATAATAATAATAATAATAATAATAATGATAACAATATCTATTATCTGAAAATAAAAATCTGTCTAGTTCAGTTTGGGACCTTTACCATTTGCTCTTATTTATTTCAGTAAAATACAGCATTACCTTGATTGACATAGGAATTGCCCATATTAGCATCCAGTCTCAATGCAAGAACGAAATCGTCCACATTGTGGCTTTTTGTTGGTTAAAGTTGCTTTTCTGATGTTGTGGTATGTTTATTTTCTATTCTGTATTTGTATTACTTTTTTTTACACACTTGATTGACATTTCATTGGAGTATGTTCTTCACACATTATTTCAAAATAACATTTCATATGACTGTACCGTTGGAGCCAAATAAACACAGTCTTTCAAATACGTTGTAGAGGTAGCTCTTTATTGGTCTCTTTGTCCTATTGGTTTATAGGTCTTGGTATAGTACCGGAAGGGGTACACAAATCCTTAATTTAAGTGAAAGTATAAACACCCTGATAGATTTATAGTTCCAACGTTTTTTTTTTTTCAAAATGTGTTCCCTCAATTGTTGATTGAAATAAACTAGATTAGATTCAAATGTATTGTCATCATACAGCAAAAGTACAGTACAACAAAAATAAGTTTGGCATCCAACCAGAGTGCAAATGTAACAGTAAAGTGCAATAGCACAATGTAGAAATAGCACACTGTAGAGAGTACTTGACTTTCTATTTTATACTTATTTTATAATTATCTATTTTTATCTAGCACACTCTCAGGAGCAAAACAGAAAGAAGCATTTCATACAAAAGTATTCTGTATTTCTGTATGACAACTAATAAAGAAACTTGAACTTGAACTAGTAATATACAATGTACAGATGATTAAACTGGGTATAAAATATATAAATGAGTACTACTGAGTAATAGTGCTAATCAGATGTACAGAGTTGTAGTATTAATATGTACAGTGATACAGGTATAAAGACGTATGGTGGCAAGTCATACTGACCAGCAGCGTAACTAGTAAGAGTAGGTGAGGGATATGTCCAAATATAGATATAGTATCTAGTACAGTATATAAAAGTATCATTCAGATCTAGAGTTTGACCAGACGTAGGCTTACGGTTTATGGCAGTTAAGCTGGTTCTATCTAAAGAACCAGTACAACGATGTTAATTCAGTCTGAAAGCTTATTGTGGAATGTTAATGTCAGGAGTGTCAGCTTCAGGTGTATCATTTGATTTTTTTTTTATCAACTGTTTTAGTGCACACCCTCTCTGAGCACAGCCAGCTGTCAGTATGTTGAGGGGGCGTGGTAGCCTCACAAGACAAACGAGTCTTGCATGATTTCCAGGGGTGTAAAGTAATTGAGTAATTGTACTTCGTTACAATACTTAAGTACTGTTTTTGGGGATTTGTACTTTACTCTATTAGGTTTGTATACTTGTACTTTTACATTTCCTTTTTTCTTCTTTGACACCATTATAGTTCAACCAGGGGACTCTGTTTGTCGACTTTATAGTTTTTAGTGGGGCGACAGAATTTAATACAGATGATAGTGAATCATTGAGACTTTCTACCATTTCATTTAGAGAGCTGTCATGACTGTGTGGTTCATATAGTGTGATAAGATCGGTGAACCCTGATTCAGCTTTGTCATTAAGGAGCCTCTTTTGAACTATATGAATTTTTTTGTTTTAGTAAGGGTTATTTGAGCATCAAAGAATATACAGTGATGGTCGGAGAGAGATAGCTCAGTTATTGAGATATTATTGATGTTTAGCCCAGTTGTTATGACTAAGTCTAATGTATTACCATGTCGGTGAGTTGCATTTTATTATATGCTGTGTTAGATCAAAGCTATCCAGTAGATTTGCAAGATCTATAGCCCACTTTCTTATTTCTATGAATATTCAGGTCTCCGTTTAGGATCACCTTATCGTATCTGGTAACACATAGTGAGATCAGTTCAGAGAACAATTTTTTTTGTATCCACTTTTTCTCCCATTTTCCCATTTTCTCCCATCGCTTCTTGATTCTACTGCGCCGGCACACCAACCGACCTGTAGGAGTCGCTGTCCACAACGTCCGATCCCCACCCCTCAGTTTTCCCTCCCCCTAATACTGCCAATTTTATTAGTACGGACGACCAGCCAAACTGAAAACAATGTGGAGAGCTGGGCTCGAACCCAGCGTCTCCAGCATTGGTGGTGAGTGCCTTGCCCACTGCACCACCTAGCCGCCCAGTTCAGAGAACTCTTGTATAAATAATGGTGAGTGTCTAGGTGGGCTAGATATATTGTGACAATTATGGTTGATTCAGTTTTGAGGTCAATGGCTAGATATTCCATCGACATGAACTCATGAAGTTCTGTGATTTTAAACAAAAATTATGAGGAGAAGATGGCTGCAACCCCTCCTCCGCTTCGGTTCTTTCTGGGCAGTTGATGAAAGCTATAGTCTGGTGGACAGGTCTCTATCATTATTGATGTAGCTGTGTCGTTGTTAAGCCATGTCTCCACTAAGCAGATGCAATCCAAGTTATTTTCTTTAATCAGATCATTAACTAAAAAGGTTTTATTATTCAGATATCTGACATTTAGGAGGGCTAATTTTATTTGTTGGACTTCTATGTCATGAGAGGAGATCTGCTTTGGCTGGACTTTGATAACTTTGAGGTTAACGGCACGTACAGGCCTATTAGATGGTGTGTGTTTATAGCTTTTACCATGCCATTGGCTGGTTAAGATTAACCGGTATGTGATGGCATGGCGTCTGTACTATCGTTGTTTTTCTTCGAGCAGTGAGTCCACTGAGATTACACTGAGTTCAAGATGTTGTTTCGTGGAGGTCAGTGTGGTGCTTGTGTCCATGCAGGTGGTCATTCGGCTTAGATGGAGCAGAGATTGGGGCTTGATTCTGTCCACTTAAGGAGGTCAAGAGCGCGTGACTGATGTTTGCCGTTAGTCTAGAACCTCTATAATTTTTTTGCAAAGTCCATCAGCTGCTAAAGTGGTTTGCATAATTCCAGAAAATATTGAAATTGTCAATGAATCTCAGTTTGTGTGAATGACAGACAGATTCCAGCCAGGTGTTGAAAGACAGGAGTCGACTGAATGCCTCTTTTCCTCTACGATAGCAAGCAATAAGGTCCACCACTGATGGATACATCCTTATGTAGCACCCTGAATATTCGACTATTATTCAGAAGTGCTGCTTGCCTTTTATCTCCCCTTTGTGCACAAAGACATATTAACTAGTTTCCATTGATATTCTCTCGAACAATGACGCGAGTTTCTCCTTCTCTCACCGGCTGGAATATGGATTATAAACAGTAAACTGAATCATATTCAATCCACCCAGTTCTTCCTGTGGGGCTAGTTGGCGGTACCAGCAGGGGGCGGCGGTGGCAGGCGGAGCGCACGAGAGAGGCATGGAGAAGCAAGTCAACTGAAACGGAAGTGGAGAGAACCAGCCTCTTCGACGTTGGACTTGGACCTGAATGGTCGTGTCGTTGGAAGAGCCCCGTAGTGGATCACGCGGGTGAACGTATTGAACTTGAATATATTACCGGTTATACTAGAAATATAAGCGTAGTAGCGTGTTGCATGTCCCCACTGAATAACCCTAGTGATACAACGAGTTATCCTAGAAGAAAGCGGTATAGCCAAGTGTTGGCTTAGGTTAACGTTATCCCCTCCAGCGAGGTGCCCGGCCAGCGTGGCCTGAAGAGAACTGGTGGTTAGAGGCACCGTGCGTTGTTGTATGTTTCGGCTAGCAGGAGGGCTGTCTAGGACCCACAGAGTAGCTTCAGTTAAGGTAGCCTCCAGATTATTATTGCGCGTCAACCCAGCATCGGCAGCCAGCAGCCTGTCAGCGCCGGCGGTCTACATCTTCTCTGCACCGGCGGTCATCAGCCTAGCACGGGAGTT
This sequence comes from Notolepis coatsorum, assembly GCF_963971535.1. Classification (NCBI taxonomy): domain Eukaryota; kingdom Metazoa; phylum Chordata; class Actinopteri; order Aulopiformes; family Paralepididae; genus Notolepis; species Notolepis coatsorum. The sequence continues at coordinate 206,856,831 of NC_140168.1, read as the reverse complement.
TGTCCCGTCCAGCAGAGGTCGCCATCACCCAGCCCGCGCCTCCAGCCCGCTACTGCCCCCTCTGCCTAACACAGCTTGCTAGCTCCTGGGACGAGAGCGTTTGACGCCATCTTACCACCCGGACGGTGGTGGTGCGGCGAGGCCGCCATCTTGGTTGAGTACACTGGCGCTTCGGTGCTCAGGATCCTATTGCACAGTACACAGTGTGGCGCGGCCTACGGGCGAAGCTAATGTTGCTAACTACAGTTCATAGGGGTACCCCATAAACATTACATGCCGGCATTAGTATAGGACTTTTGTTTGGTAAAGTGGGCCCACCTTTTTCATTTTCTTTGAGTGTGATAACGTGTTTGTTCTTTAATAATATTTTCCCATCTACTTAACCCTTTCCCTTTGGGGAGGTTACAGACCTGTTGTTATATAAGTAAAGCCTGAGAGAGGTATTATCCCTGGTACTAACCCAGACGTGGGTGATGAGTCAAGCACATTGAAGTATATTATATTTGGGTCGGCAATACCTGGTTCTATACAGTGTGGGTGTACAGTGTTACAAGAGATGGAATTACAACTGAAGTAGACATAGAACCACACTTTACTATTGACTATTTGTAACTGCACAGTACAAATAAGGATAAAGAACGTAGATGGGAGTCCTGTGTGCGTGTCCATTCCTGAGCCTATTATTAACTCTTTTGGTGTGGGTAACGTTAATACAATTAACCGCTTCCTATCCAACTTCCCCCTTTCCACTCTAAGGTTTCTAATGTCACAGAGGGAGGGTACTGCTTGCGGGAGGAACTAAGTTATTTATTTACAATTCAGTCACTAGGTGTGGGAGGGTTAAAGGAGGTATTGGGGGAAGTGAGAGCGAGTTGGGGAGTACTGCTGACCGCCCCGGAAAGGCAAGGAAGACCAGAGTACCAGACCAGGTTGGTAAATCCCGGGCCCCATCCACTCCCACTGCCGGCCTCCAGTTGACGCTCCAGGCCCAAAGACGAAGGTGCAGTCAGACGGAGCTCTACTGTGTCTCGCTACCCAGTGGCTGTGCACACCCGTTCCCACGAAGCAGGGATAATCCACCCTGCTACACTTAGTTAGTGTATTCAGTAGCTCGATGAAATGTGTTTTAAGTATCTCAGTGCTCAGTGTGTTTTTGTGCAGGATATCAAACGAGCCGGTGTGGATTACGATCTTGGTGTGGTTTGGTTTATCCTTGAGGATTTCTGGTATCACTGATGACAGGTCCTCGACAGATGTGTTGCTCAGACAGATATGATCTGCTTTTGCACGTTTCTTTGTCACGGCATCTCCAATCAAGATCATATCCGTCTGTGGTGTTGTCCTTGCATTCCCCACGTCACTTTTTAGGCCGCCTGCTTTATCAGTGTTGTTTGGGTTAGCAGTTAGCCTGTTAGTTAGTTAGTTTGGACATTTACCGGGGCCAGTTTAGAATTGCAGCCACGCGTAGGTGCTCTTTGAGAGCGGTTTTGAAGGAGGGTAGGGATTCACATTATTTTACGGCTGTGGGTAGGGCGTTCCACATTGTTGTGGCATAGTTGCCAGGTAGAACATCTTTCAATGGTTTTATTCCAAGAAGTGAATGAGCATAAATTACAGACAGGTATACAATACATTGAAATGTGGTAATTTTCAACAGGCAGACATGCTAGGTTCTGCCCGGAGCAGAAAGTAACACGTAACTTATATCTCGTCCATTAGCCAATGGAAATGCATCTTCAGAAATAGGATCAGAGAAACAAGACTGACACGAAACCAAATAGGGAACAGGTATTGGTCAGCTAGGTAGGGTTGGATTACAACTGAGCTGGACATAGACACACATACAGTAGTGTCATATATTCAATTCACATAGTAATATATTCAATTCACATAGAATCAGTTTTAACACAGTAGGTAAGTATATTGTAGGCACTGTTTAAGTCATTTATAATAGATGGAATTTATAAATAGATATGGTAGATTATAGATACTGTAGATACTTTTATGGATAGTTTTATATTAGCATAAAACCTGCAATATTCTAACAGTCCCCCCTTTTTACACTCCCAAGAGTGTAAAACAACTCAAATGAATTAACATACATTAATAATCAATGGTGTACAGGCACTGTAGCTATTATACACATTTGAAACAACACGTTAAAGTTGGATGTGGCCGCTGGCACCGGCCGTACTTCTCTTCTTCTGTGACCCGGGATGTAATGCTAGACCCGGCTGATCATCTGCCATTGTCCACGTCCCCATGACCCCATGACCCCACGATCCCATGACCCCAGGGTCACTCCTGCTGCAGCTACCCAGGGAGGCCGATCAACAGGCCAAGACCTGGGTGCTGGATTGTTCTCAGAGTTCCTCATTTTTCTGTTTTCCATGTTTTAGTTGACTCATGGTGATCAGATCGTCCTTGTTGACGACCTCCGTTCTGGTCTCCTGAAACGGCCTCTGCTCAAACATAGAGAAGACATTTGCAGGGGCTGGGCCACACTCTGGTGCTGCCTCTTCCGTTTCATCTAGGTGCCTGTTTCCAGCCTCCCGTTGGTGTCGACCTCCATGACCCCGTCAGGTCAGGAAGTGTCCTGTTTCACATACACGCTGCTCTTGAGCCACAGCTCAACAAGAACACATTAATAACTTATAAGTAGGGATGTTCGATATTGGCTTTTTTACTGATACCGATATACCGATATTGTCCAACTCTTAATTTCCGATACCGATATCAACCGATACCGATATATGCAGGGTTTCCCCCCCCCCAAAAAACTGAATAATTTCAGGTAATTAACATTACATATCTCTTGTCGTGGAATTAACACAACATTATGCATACTTTTGACAATAAAAAAAATCTGAATGTGTTCTTACTTGCTTGCCTGGGTAAATAAAGGTTAAATAAATGAAAAAATATCGGTAGGCCGATAATATCGGACATCCCTACTTATAAGACGACCAATTACCTTTTCCCTATTTTGACTAAGCTTTACTTCTACAGACTGAATTTTCAGTGATTTGACAAACGTTAGAGACAAAATACAGGACAAAGAGGTTTTTACTTCCCTTCCGTAACCCGATCCTTAATTCTACCGTAATCCAATCCTGCATTCGAGATGTCTGCAATAATAACTCCATTTATCACTTTTTCAGTTCCATTTAACTTTTAAATGTAAAGAAATGTGTAAAACACAAGACACTTACGGTAGAGGCGGTTGACAAACACTTACCTAATTCTATTTTCAATAATTGAACTATGCAGATTAGATTTAACACCGCCAACCTTTTAGCGATGCATCCATTTGTGTAAGTGTCAGCCAAGCCGCTGTCCGTTTGGTCCAAAGCTCCAATGACGTCAGAATCCAGAATCCTATGACAAGGAAACTACAAAAGAAGGAAGTTCAACAAATCACGTCGGGAAGTCGCCAAATTGTAAGGTATTTCATCCAAATTGTGAAATAATCCTCATTTATAAATTGTCAAATAATCCAGTCATAAATAATCACCCAATTTTACTCATATATCGGACTATATTCAATATCCAAATTTTCATGGTCGATCATAACCAATAATGAAAGGTAGAACATCTTTCAATGGTTTTATTCCAAGAAGTGAATCAGCATAAGTTAGACAGGTATACAATACATTTAAATGTGGTCATTTTCAACGGGCAGACATTCTAGGTTCTGCCCGGAGCAGAAAGTAACAAGTGACTTATATCTCGTCCATTAGCCAATGGAAATGCATCTTCAGAAATAGGATCAGAGAAAAAAGGCTGACACAAAACCAAATAGGGAACAGGTATTGGTCAGCTAGGTAGGGTTGGATTACAACTGAGCTCAACATTATTAGAACACAGACTCTGGTGCCTGTTGTATAGGTCTACAGGAATGTATGACATTTTACATAATAATAATAATAATAATAATAATAATAATAATAATAATAATAATAATAATAATAATAATAATAATAATAATAATAATAATAATAATAATAATAATAATAATAATAATAATAATAATAATAATAATAATAATAATAATAATAATAATAATAATAATAATAATAATAATAATAATAATAATAATAATAATAATAATAATAATAATAATAACTTTATTTGTATAGCACTTTTCATACAGAGGTTGCAGTTCAAAGTGCTTCACAACAGTAAAAAAAATACAGGCATAAGCGGGCATAAAAATATAGACAGGTAGCAAGGTATGGCAAATCACAGTGTTTCACATTAGGATCTAGCATCCCAATAGGCTCTCCGCTTACAGTTTTCAGTAACACAAGTAGTAAAAATAGTTTAAAATGATTCAGTTTAAAAATAGTAAAAAAATTATAAAATAGAACGGACATAAAAAATACAGGCATGAGCGAGCATAGCAAGGTATGGCAAATCACAGTGTTTCACATTAGGATCTAGCATCCTAATAGGCTCTCTATTCAGTAATACAAATAATCACAGTGTTTCACATTTGGATCTAGCAAATAATAAAAATAGTTTAAAATGATTCAGTTTAAAAATAGTCATCAGTAAGAAGTAAAAAGTGCAATAACCGACACATGAATTTGATAGGCAGTGTATAAGAGTAGGCAGGGTAAGAATAGTGTAGGTAAATACAAGTTGTGTCAGGACTACAAAGAGTGACACGTTCAGCCGAACGCACAATTGGAGGGGGGCTTCCCACCCTCCAGAACATTTACAACAAGCGGTGCAAGGGGAAGGCTAAGAGAATTATTAAGGACTCGAGCCACCCGAACAACTGCCTCTTTGAACTGCTGCGGTCAGGCAAGCGATACCGGAGTCTTAAGGCGAGCACAGAAAGACTCAGAAGAAGCTTCTATCCCCAGGCCATCAGGCTGCTAAACGAACAATAAACACTATGCAACAACCATCAAATGCACACAGCACACACACCCACACGCACACACTCACTCAAACAAACAACACACTGCAGCACCCACTCTCCACACTTTAGATCACACAAACACACTTTACACTTTATATTTATTGATAAAGGATTTGCACTACAACTCGTACACCTACTGTGAATTGTACCTAAATTGCACCTCGTCCCATTCCTGCCTTGCACTATATAGTATTGTATATTAGTACACTGCACAGTATTGTATATTGTATGGTAACTACGTCTATTCTGCATCGAACATTGTACATATGTCTAAACTGAACACTGTGACCTCATTTTTTTACTTCTAATTTTACTATGTTATTTTATTTCATACTTATCTTGTCTTGCACAGTCTCTGGAGCGTAACAGTAAGAAGCATTTTGTATAAAAGTATTCTGTACTTCTGTATGACAACTATTAAAGAAAGGTGTCATGCAGTGCTATTCCTAGCACTATTTGGGCAACTTTACACACTTCCTGTGAGTCTATGTAACACATGTGTAATTTTTATTCCAAAAATAATCATTGTTTTATATTTCTAATCTTGTACTCAAAACCAGCATTTTTCAGCCTCATGAAAGCAGGCTATTAGTGGCTTGGCTCCACCCACACTTTGAGTGACAGCCACCCACCAAATAGCTCCGCCCATCTCCCCGTCATTCCATCCAGGTGGAGGTCTTATTGATTGATTGATTGATTGATTGAAAACTTTATTAACAGATTGTAGAATGGGTACAATACAGTACAGCTCAATACACACAATTGTTAAGGGGATGCAGACCAGAGAAAGACTTTCGTCTTGTTTACATCAGGGTCCCCCCTTAGGTTTCAGGTTACATACAAATATGGTATGTCATAAATATAGAGATGTAGCAGTACTGTCTATCTATATATATATATGTTACCACTATTTGTAAAAGCCACAACCACGTTACCATATTTGTAATAATGTAAATCATTGTGTCGTTGTACATATTGTGTATACACCGTTAGAAGCTAACATAGGTTCCATCACTCTGAGAGTCCATGTTATGAACTATTACCACAGATATTTTCAGTTTTCAGGGTTGATCTAACAGTTTTGATTATGAAATCTCAGTCAAGGGTACCACAGGTCCTCTTCTCAGACCTGTGGGGCAAAGCACTGCACCATGCAAGCTACATGTCGCTGCATGTTGATCAATAGTAGCCCACTCGGTGCATCACAGTGGGCTACTATTGTGCTAACAACATGCTGCGACGTCTAGCTTGTTAGCCGGCATGAATACCCGATTTAAAATGGTTCTCTCCTCTTTGTATACCTTTGTCCTCACAAGTATTCTGCCAGGGAACTTATGGACACGACAATAGTAGTAGTTATAAAGTGTTTGAGCTTGTAACGTTAGTTAGCTCATAGCTATCGTGGTACACGAGAGCTATGAGCTAACTAACGTTACAAGCTCAAACGATAGCTATGAGCTAACTAACGTTACAAGCTCAAACACCTTATAACTACTACTATTGTCGTGTCCATAAGTTCCCTGGCAGAATAATTGTGAGGAAAAAGGTATACGAAGAGGAGAGAACCATTTTAAATCGGGCATTCATGCCGGCTAACAAGCTAGACGTCGGGGTATGTTGTTAGCACAATAGCTACCAAGCTAAGCTACGTTAGCTTCTAACGGTGTATACACAATATGTACAACGACACAATGATCAAACACCTTATAACTACTACTATTGTCGTATCCATAAGTTCCCTGGCAGAATACTTGTGAGGACAAAGGTATACAAAGAGGAGAGAACCATTTTAAATCGAGCACTCATGCCGGCCGACAAGCCGGACACCGCGGTTGTTGTTAGCACAATAGTAGCCCACTGTGATGCACCGAGTGGGCCACCATTGATCAACATGCAGCGATGTGTAGCGTGCATGATGCGTGTGCAGTACACAGGTCTGAGAAGAGGACCTGCACATGATAGCAACCGGGAGCGTCGCGGAGCATTCCTAGATCCACTTCAACCAGCCGAGCGTCGGGAGCTCCAGCAGCTTGTCGATGTGCTAATAGCCTGGAGCCAGCTACCGTTAGCTTGCAGAGGCTATTAGCACACCGACAAGCTGTGTAGCCAGCAGGCTGAATGCTCCGCGACGCTGGTTGAAGTGGATCTAGGTAGCCAGCAGGCTGAATGCTCCGCGACGCCCCCGGTTGCTAACGCCGGCCCCGGCTGGTGCTAACTAGCTAGCGATCGCTCCCGAGTCCCGAGAGCTAACGCCGGTCTGTCTGTCGAAGAATGGAGGCGGGCATTACTAAAACCACAGAGCCAATCACATCACCGTGCGCTATAAACAGCGCCCTGTGACGTGCACCAGGTCGTCAAATCAACATGACCTGATTTACTAGAGGCAAACAGGGGATGGGCTGTAGCTGAGGAATTCGTCAATATAGTATTTAGGCCCAAAAACACATTGATACGAACTCCTATTACTATAATACAATGCTAGAGACTGAAAAATGACATTTATAACGCATAGCCCCTTTAAAGAAACTTGAAACTTGATATAGTTGTGTCAGGATATCCCTGATGTTTCCTCTTGCCACTAGGTGGTAGCAGATATCTATCAGTGAAATGCCTGAGCAAAGAGATAGGTTTTAAGCTGTCTTTTAAAGATGTCTAGCGAGTTGGCTTCCCTGATGTTTTGGGGTAGTTTGTTCCATAGTTTTGGGGCATAGTTGATAAAGGCTGCATTACCGATCGTCTTTTGACTGCTTCTGGGAGCCTCCAGTAGTCCAGCAGCTGATGATCGCAGTGTTCTTGCTGGTGTGTAATTTATTAGAGTGTTGGCGATGTAGCTAGGTCCCTGTCCATTTAGAGCTTTGTATGTAAGGAGAAGGACCTTAAAGTCAATTCTAAATGTTACAGGAAGCCAGTGTAAAGCAGCTAAGACTGGACTAATGTGCTCTCTCCTTTTGGTTCTAGTTAGCAGTCGGGCTGCAGAGTTTTGGATTAGCTGAAGCCTCTCTGTGGTTTTCTTAGGGAGACCTGTGAAAAGTGCATTACAGTAGTCTAACCGGCTAGATATGAATGCATTAATTAGCTTCTCAGCATCGTTCTGATTAATAAATGGTCGTACTTTTGCTATATTTCTGAGATGGAAGAACGATGTTTTCGTCACTTTGCTAATATGAGAATTGAAGTTCAGTTCTGAATCTATGATAACCCCAAGACTAGTGACCTCAGATTTGATCCAAGGGGTTAGTCCCCCCAGGTTCTTTATTAATGTTTCTTTTTTAGTTTTGGAGCCGATAATTAGAATTTCAGTTTTGTTCTCGTTTAGTTTCAGGAAGTTCTTACTCATCCATTTATTTATTGCCAGTAAGCAGTCTGTAATGGAGCTAATCGCTGTATCATTTGGTTCAGCAGATATGTACAGTTGTGTATCATCCGCATAGCTATGGAAATCTACATTATGTTCTCTGATGATATCACCCAGCGGTAACATGTAAAGGGAGAAGAGTAAAGGACCTAAGCAACTCCCTTGTGCAACTCCATAGTTGTTGTCGTATATATCAGACATGTGATCTCCTAGTTTAACATAGAATTTCCTCCCTCTGATGTATGTTTTAAACCAGCCCAGCACATGTTCTGAGAAACCGACATGGTTTTCAAGACGATTGATTAGAATATCGTGATCGATTGTATCAAATGCTGCACTGAGATCTAACAGGATAAGGATGGAGATCTTATTCTCGTCAGAGTTTAGTCTGAGGTCACTGATTATTTTGGTGAGGGCAGTTTCAGTGCTATGATATTTTCTGAATCCTGACTGAAATTCTTCTAAGATGTTGTTTTCTTCAAGAAAGGAATTTATTTGAACTGAAACTATCTTTTCAAGTACTTTACTAATGAATGGTAAGTTGGATATTGGACGATAATTTGCCATTTCATTACTATCCAAGTTAGGTTTTTTTAGTAATGGCTTTACAACTGCTGTTTTAAAGGCATCTGGGAAAATACCAGTCCTAAGGGAAGTGTTTATGATATCTAGCACAGGGCTTGAAACACTATTAAACACCCGTTTGAAGAAAGCTGTAGGTATAGGGTCAATGTCTGAGGTGGAGGCAGGGCCGCCTGGGAGAAATGCGAGGCCCTGTGCGAGATTTAAACGCGAGCCCCCCACTAAAAGGTAAAAAAAAAAAAAAAAAAAAAGATTTAATACAGTCAACATATTCTTAAATAATAGCGCTGCCCGAGGCTGGGCATGATACAGTCAACATATAGCAAGAGAGAGAGCGAGAGAGAGCTCCCGTTCTACAGTCAATATACAGTGTTATCGCTGCACAGACCCGGCAATGCCCCTGACCCTCCACCAGAGCAAGGCCAGAGAGAGAGAGATAGAGAGAGAGCATGTCTGTTTGTGTGTGTGTGTTAGAGAGAGAGCATGTATATGTGTGTTAGAAAGAGAGATAAATATATAGAGAGAGAGCATGTCATTTTGTGTGTTAGAGAGAGATATAGAGCATGTCTGTGTGTTAGAAAGAGAGAGAGAGAGAGAGAGCATGTGTGTTTGTGTGTTAGAGAGAGAGAGCATGTCTGTGTGTGTGTGTTAGAGAGAGAGCATGTATGAGAGAGATAAGCAAAGATGAGCCCCTAAAGGATATTCAACTTTTAATGGAAGAACAAAACAGAAGGAAAAGATAACTTCACAAAGGCAACATGAATATACATAGATCCAAAAGGACAGAGATCAACACTTAAATCCAAAGAGAAGAGGGTCTATACCAAAGAAAACAAAGTAGCAAGGAGCCAATGGCCGACATCAGCTAAATAGGCTAACTGCAAATAGAGTAGCCAGGTACTGACACCAGGCCACACACAGCTTTGGCCAACGCTACCCAAGCTACACAAACGACCAAGACAATTCACACACAGCACATGTTGTATCTCCAAATGTTGTGAAGTAACATATGTTTTGCCTGGAAAAAAACATCGTTATTAACAAAACATTCGGGAGGGGAAGGAAGGAAGAGTGGGGTAATGTCCAATGGACATCTTACCTGCACCAAGGAACGCAGGGCGAAAGGCCGCAACACAGGTCTCCACGTTGACGAAAGGCCTCTCGCTGGCGGGACAAAAAGAAGCTATGGCCGGAGCCTTGTCATGGTGCAGGCCCGACTACATCTTCTGTCAAATATGATGTCGTAGTCAGAGTGCCAGGGCCTGCTATTCTCACGGCTAATGTCAATGGTCGTAGCACAAGCTAACAGCTAACTCTAGGCTAACTGATAGCATCAAGCTAACGTTCCCAGCCGAGCGAAAACGAGCAGCTAACGTCGTAGCTAAACAGCTAACTGGCTAACAGTTAGCTCAACCCGGCTATCGCTAACCACTAGCTAACGCAGAAGAAAGCTATGCGGCTACCACTGAAAAACTGTACAACGTGAGAAAAGCAATACAGGCCAACACTTCAGACAACCGCTGTGTTTTCCTCTTCTCATCCGAAGAGGGAAGGGAAAAAGAAGGCAATACACATCCCACTACAAAGTGGTGTTTACCATAGCGGTGCCGGCAACAAGTCCCTCGCGGACTATAGCCGACTTGAGCATGGAGATATTCTCATAATGAAACACCAAGCTCACCTCCCTCGCACCAGGTGCTGACACCAGGCCACACACCGTTAGCTACTACAACAGCTAGCCGGCCCGTTTGGCTCCCGAGAGAGAGAGAGAGATATATCCACGGCGGGAATAGAATAGAGTGCATTAAAAACTCACCAAACGTCCAAGAGGATGGAGACAACCGTGTGGAGTTGACGAAGTTCATCTGCTGAATGACCGTCCTCTTCATCTTGGCATAACAATGCTGCATGCGCACTTTCTAGGTTAGCTAACGCTAGTTAGCCTTTAGCTAAGCTAGCTACTAGCCGACATCATCATGGCTATCCCGACTGAACCACACGTTAGCACTCAATATTATAACGTAGCTAAAGCTAACTAGCTGTCCCTGCCTTTAGCCGGGATGGCTAGCCTGACTGAACTGTCTAACATGCAACAACTTTCATCTTCAGTCCATCTGCCGAATGACCGTCCTCTTCGTTTTGGCTGCATAACTAAGCATAACCTCCAAAGCTGCACGCGCGAAATAGTCAAACGCAGCTGACGCACGCCAGCGTACACATAATGTAACCCCTCCCTTCTTGAAACCAATAGTATGTCTGCTGCAGAGCCCCAGAGCTCCAATAGAGAATAGTGCAGAGCCGCAGAGCCAGGAACATTCTACAAACGTGTCTAATGTGAAATATATAAGCATATAAGCAAAACTAGATTTTAGGTCTGTGATGAAAAAGGGCCTCGCGGGAAGGGGGGCCTCGCAAAAAAAAATAAAAAGAAATAAAAAGAAATAATAAAAATAATAATAAATAAAAAATAAAAAAAATTATTTTATTTGTATTTTTTTTGTGCGAGGCCCCCCTTCCCGCGAGGCCCTGTGCGACCGCACTGCTCGCACACCCCCTGAGGCGGCCCTGGGTGGAGGAGTTACATTCTGAGACAGTTTTGCAGAGTACATCTAATGTGATGCATGTGAAATTTCTCATGGTTACATTGCGCGGTTTGCCGCAATCAGCTTTATTTCCATCATGGGTAATGCTGGCCCTGATCAAGGTTATTTTGTTGTTAAAGAATAGTGCAAGTTCTTCACACTTAATAGTGGAAAAAAGGATTCTGGAGTTTCCAGCATTTTCTGTAATGATTTTAGAGAAGTAATCTTTCCTTGCTAAGCGGATGGTTTTATTATAAGCAGTTAAAGCATCTTTGTATATATCACAGCATATGGTGGTTTTTGTTTTTCTCCATTTTCGCTCCGCTGCACGACATTTTCTTTTTTCTTTGTTGACCGTATTATAGTTCAACCAGGGCGAGGCTCTAGTTTTCTTCTTTTTCGTTTTTAATGGGGCGACAGAATTTAATATAGATGACATTGCATCATTGAGATTTTCTACCATTTCATTTAGAGAGCTGTCATGATTGTGTGGTTCATGTAGTCTGATAAGATCAATGAACTTTGATTCAGCCTTGTCGTTTAGGAGCCTCTTTTTAACTATGATTTTTTTTTTTTTTTAGTAAGGGTTATTTGAGTATCAAAAATATACAGTGATGGTCGGAGAGAGGTAATTCAGTTATTGAGATATTTGTTATGCTTAGCCCAGTTGTTGTTATAACTAAGTCTAGTGTATTCCCAAGCCTGTGAGTTGCATTTGTTATATGCTGTATTAGGTCAAAGCTATCCAGTAGATTTTTTAGTTCTATAGTTTTGGAGTCTGTTTTCTTATTAAAATGGATGTTCAAGTCTCCATTTAGGATCACCTTATCATATCCGGTAACACATAGTGAGATCAGTTCAGAGAGCTCCTGTATAAATATTGGTAAGTGTCTAGGCGGGCGGTATATTGTGACAATAATAGTTGATTCTGTTTTGAGTTCAATGGCAAGATATTCCATTGACATGAACTCGCCTAGTTCTGTGATTCTAAACAAGAGTTTTGAGGAGAAGATTGCTGCAACTCCTCCGCCCCTTTTATTTTTTCTGGGTATTTGAAAAAAGTTATAGTCTGTTGGACAAGCTTCTATCATTATTGATGTAGCTGTGTCATTATTTAGCCATGTCTCTACTAGGCAGATGCAATCTAAGTTATTTTCTTTAATCAGATCATTTACTAAGAATGTTTTATTATTCAGTGATCTGACATTTAGGAAAGCTCATTTTATTTGTTGGACTTCTTTAGAGGAGGTCTGCTTTGGCTTGACCTTGATGGCCCTGAGGTTAATAGCAGGTAAACGCATTGATGGCGTATATTTTTCACCATGCCATTGGCTGGTTATGATTACCGGTATGTTTTGAGAGATGGCATGGCAATTGTGCTATACTGCACCGTACTGACTGTACTGTGCTTTCGGGGACATTTGATCAGACGAGATGGCCTTGTGTGATATGGGGGGGGGGGGACGCCTTGTGCTGCTGCTGCACCTCGTGGTGAGATTGTGTCCTTCGTGATTATCTCTCGTGCTGGTATGAGTTTAATATTCTTGGAGGCCATTAAGGCATGACGCATGTCTTTGAACCTAAGCGATTTGGGAAGAAGCCATTTCTTTGAAAACATTCTGGGTTATTCCAGAAAACATTGAAGTTGTCAATGAATTTCAGGCCGTGTACAAGACATGCAGACCCTAACCATGAATTAAAATTTAGGAGTCGACTGAAGGCTTCTTGTCCTCTGCGAAAGCATGCAATTGGTCCACTGATGGACACATCAGTGTCTATGTACACAGACTGATGTTTGTCTAGTGTGTTCATTAAATGTGTGAAATCGTCTTTCAAAGTCTCTGTGCCAGTCTTCTTTCGCAGGATGTAAAACGATCCAGAGTGAATGACAATTTTTGTTATGCCCGGTCTGATTAGTGTTGGAAGTATTTCGGCCAGCTCTTTCACAGATGTATTGTCTAGACAGATATTTTCTGTGTTTGCCATCTACACATACCTTGTTGTGGAATCTCCAATCAGTATGCAGTCTATGCAGTCGACTCCAGCTCCAATCACAATATGACTTGCTCTCAACTAGTAAGATCGAGAGACTACTCTTGCACACCAAGCAACGTTTTTTCTAACAGGGGGATAAGGCCAGAAAATTACTTGCGTACCAAGCACGAGTGGTGAGTGCCTCTAGAAATTTCTGAAATTTTCTCTGACTATTATTCCAAACTTTACACGTTGGAATCTTCACAGCAGGACTGGGATCGCCCAAACCCCCTCAAGTCTCTCAAGTACCCTCAAGCGAATAGAGCGGAGGCTGAAGAGTTAGGCACGCCTATAACCATCTCTGAAGTGACTGATCAAATCTTTACAAAGTGGTAAATCACCCGGGCCAGATGGCTATACTACAGAATTTTATAAAACGTACTCCGTGTTGGTTGCTCCTTTCCTACTGAGAGTATATAACGACTCCCTTCTAAAGGGCCAAATGCCACCCACGCTATCAGAGGCGTCATTATCCCTACTGCTCAAAAAAGGTAAAGACCCTCTCCTTTGTAGCAGTTACAGACCAATCTCCCTCCTTAATGTGGATTGTAAAATATTGGCTAAGGTCCTTTCATGCCGTCTTCAGAAGGTGGTCCCGTTACACCCTTCCCCACCTACTCACAACAGATGGATACATGAGATACTACATTGCGTTAAGCTTGAGCGAATCAGATTCTCCCTAAAGGGCTCCCTTGAAACATTCCAAGTGACCTGGCAACCATTTCTGCAACACATCGATACCTTGACTATCAACGAAGAGACTTAGAAAGGATAGAGCTTTACACCTCTAACTACACTTCCTTATTTTTTATCGTTATTTTATTCCTATTTTCTAATCTCCCCCCTCCCCCCCCCCCCCCCCTCCCTGTCCTGGTATGAATGGGTGTGAATGAGACCCCCGGGGGCTGGATGGGTAACTGGGGGAGGGAGAGGGGAACGGGAGACGCAGCTGCGGAAGGTCAGACTACTCAAGGATTACCACATAATATGGGCAGGGGTAGGGAAAGGAGTGAAATAACCTCATTGATGAAGTTCTTCCACAGCCACAGCCGTGCTGGAGAGTTTTCTTTTTGTGTTTTTTAGTTCTTTCTTTGCTTCTTTGTATCTAAATATTTGTGCATAATACAGATAGGTCTGATTGATACTATTACTGTTTTTTTGTTTTTCTTTCCCAGTAGCAACTATGCTGTATGTTTGGATGTTTTGCAGATGTGTCTTCAAAAACCTCGATGTGGGGGGGCTGGGGTGGGTATGAAGGAGGGGAAGGGGAAATGAAAGGGGAAGAAAAGATGAAAAGATGTAGAATGTATAATACTGACGAATGTAAATGTACATACTACTTTTCCTGTAATAAAGAAATTAAACAATGAAAAAAAAAAAAAATGCAAATAAAGTACTTATCGACCACAGGAAAAAGGTACATATGGTTATGTTATAGACATAAGTAATATATCAACAAAAATGTACAATGTGTACATATTACAAATAAGTAATATATTGACATAGTTACTATTTTTTTTTTTTTTTTTTACTTTTAACGTTTGATTTCTCCTGCTGGGGAACAAACCCAGGATGTTTGCTTGTGAGATAAGTGCCTTCAAGACTAGACACATTTTTCTGATAGCCTCGCCCAAACCCTAACCTTAACCACACTGTTACCTTAAACTGCAGCTTAAACAGAGTCACATAGTTTAATTGACCTATAGCTCAAGCCCTGCCCTCTTTTCTTGATCCACCCTCAAGCCTCCCTCGAAACTTTAACCCTAACCTGCATAACAATTTCTTTCTACCATTCACAACAACAACAGCAGTTATGTTGCAGCTATTTTACATCAACATAGGCTACCTTCTGTTTAAAAAAAAACACGATTCCCATTGTACTGAATCGGTAAAGGGGAACTACGCTATATGTTATTCCTCTGTTCTAAGACAATGCAAAAATATTAGTGAAAATTAACAACCATCTCCCAAATCTAAAAACTAGTGTTAAAACAAACCCCCTCCTAATGTACAGTTTCCTCCCCTGCGTATGTATATATTATCTGTTAGGATCTCTGTTTAACAGTACTGTATATTTGCATATCTTGTGTCACAAATGTAACAGTACTGTATAACTGTATGTCATGTATGTCATAAATGTCATGACATATAATATATCTGACATATCTGTATGACCCCCGTAAATGGCCAACCCCCACCCCCTCCTAATGTACAGTTTCCTCCCCCTCGTGTTTCTATTAGGATCTCTGTTTAACAGTACTGTATATTTGCATATCTTGTATGTCACAAATATAACCTATGTCATGTCATGATGTCATGTATGTTGTCATAAATGTCACTATGAATTGAAAATGGGGGACCCTGATGTAAACAAGACGAAAGTCTTTCTCTGGTCTGCATCCCCTTAACAATTGTGTGTATTGAGCCGTACTGTATTGTATCCATTCTGCAATCTGTTAATAAAGTTTTCAATCAATCAATCAATCAATCAATCAATCAAAACTCAAACTGGTGGGGGCGGTCAGGTGGCGTGGCGGAGATTGCGTTTGTCACCAACCCCGGAGACGCTAGGATTCGCCTGTTCGAATCCAGCTCACAGCTCCGGGGTTGTCACCAGCTTGGCTGGCCGTTCACACTAATACAATTGGCAGTATTAGAGGGTGGGAGAAGCTGGCGGGGTGGGTCCGGGTCGTTGTAAACAGCGACTCCTACAGTTCGGTCGGGGCGCCTGCTAAGCGCGGATAGGATCTAAGTGGGATAGTGTGATCCTTCCACACGCTACGCCCTCTCAGTGAGAGTCCGCGCTGCCAGGTGAAAAGAACTAAAGAAGCGGTTGATTGGCTGGACGTGTGTCGGAGGAAGCACGTGATAGCCTCCACTCTCCCAGACCGACTGTGGGGGGTAAGTGCGCAGCGACCAGGAAGGGGATTGGGAATTGGCATAACGACTAACATTGGGATGGGAGAAAATCTGAGGAAAAAGGAGGGGGAAAAAGATAAATTAAAAAAATTAAAAAATAAACTCAAACTGGTGACGTCATCAAGTATAAAGTCTGAAGCTGCTCCTTAGATAATGAATTGGAAAGGATTTTATAGATGATGACACACAGAGACCCTGCAGGAGAATGTTCTGAGGTACATGTTCCGTTTCAGAACTGAGAACACCATAGAATAAAGACCATTAGCATATAAATAAAACAAACATTCTGTGGTCTACAAAATCAGTCTCCCATAATGGAGTCCCATTCATTGTCAACGGAGCAGGTCCAGACTTTATGACATCACAAGTTTGAGTGTTATGTAAGAGCCAACGCTATATATATTTAGGGTATTGTATTATATGAATGTTTAATATTGATTGGATTTAGATAAAGTCATTGAACTGTCGTATTTGTCATAATAGAGCATTCTGGAACCTAGAACCTTTTAGAACGTTGGTGGTGATGTCATAATAAACTTTCTGGAACATAAAACAGTCCGGAACGTTTGGGGTGATGTCATAGTAGTACTCGCTAGAACGTAAAACATTTTGGAACCACCGTATGACGTCATGATGACCGAACATTCTAGAACCTTTGGGTCTCTATATAAGCGGGTGTTTCCTCAGAACGGCAGTTGCATCTTCGACCAGACTGAACGGGACCGAATGGATGGACTCAACAACGAAGGAAGGAACATTGCGAAGGGATTTTCATGTGTCGAGTCAGCTGTGATTTTGGAGACTGCGAAAATACAGTTTTCTTACCTTGTAGTAGTAGTCAAGTCAAGTCAAGAGTTTTATTTGTCACGGCATACAAGTATACAATGAAATGCGGGTGGTCTTGCCCGCAACGATGTGCAATAACATATAATAGAATCCAATAGAACAACATTGTGCAATAAACAAGTAACATTGTGCAATAAACAAGTAACAAAGTAGGGCATATCGGTATATGTACATAAGTTATTTACAGAGCATGGAGGACATGCTAGGTCCTTTGGTAGTGCAATACACTGTTAGCTAGGCACTGGGTCTTTCTGTACATGCTAATTTATACAATCTCCGGTTATACTATACTATTTTTAAAGTGACCTTTCCTTAGTGGCCATAAGTGTGGGCGTGTGCAGCATGAGTGTGTGCTTGCTCATGTTAAAATGGCTGCTAGTGTGTGAGCGTGTACACTGTACAGTGTGTGTGTCGTGTGTGTGCTCATGTGTGCTTGTGTGTGGAGAGTTCAGGGCTCTGATGGCCTGGGGGAAGAAGCTGAGCCGAAGTCTCTCTGTCCTAGTAGCTGGTGTTCGCAGGCGTCTGCCTGACCTCAGCAGCATGAACAGGCTGTTGTTGGGGTGGTGTGGGTCTTTCATTATTCTGCAGGCTCTGGATTTGCACCTCTTGTTGTATAGAACCTGCAGGGGTGGTAGTGCAATACCCGTGGTACGCTCGGCTGAGCGCACCACTCTCTGTAGGGCCTTCTTGTCCTGTGCCGTGCTGTTTCCATACCAGGCAGTGATGTTTCCAGTCAAGATGCTCTCTACAGCTCCGGAGTAGAAGGACTGGAGTATCTTCCCAGATACTCTGAACTTCCTTAACTGTCTCAGGTGGTAGAGGCGTTGCTTCGCCTTTTTTTACGACTGAGTCTATGTGTGTTGTCCATGTCAGATCCTCTGCGATGTGGACCCCCAGGTACTTAAAGCTGCTCACCCTGTCCACGGTAGCCCCGTTTATCCTCAGTGGTGTGTGTGTCTCCTGCTGTCCTCTCCTATAATCCACGATCAGCTCCTTGGTTTTACCAATGTTCAGGAGCAGGCTGTTGTCCTGGCACCAGCGTTCCAGTACCTCAACCTCCTCCCGGTAGGCCTTCTCGTCGTTGTCCGAGATCAGCCCCACCACCACTGTGTCGTCCGCAAACTTCACTATGGAGTTGGAGCTGAACTTGGCTACACAGTCATGTGTGTATAGTGAGTACAGCAGGGGGCTCAGAACACAGCCCTGGGGGGACCCGATGCTCAGGGTGATGGTGTTGGAGGTCTGACCCCCCACCCTGACCGCCTGGGGCCTTTCACTCAGAAAGTCCAGTATCCAGGCGCTCAGAGCGGAGCTCAGACCCAGCTCGATCAGCTTGTCCACCAGTCTGGTGGGGACTATGGTGTTGAACGCTGAGCTGTAGTCAATGAACAACAGTCTCACATAGCCCCCCTTCTGACGGTCCAGGTGAGAGAGGGTGCTGTGCAGTACTTGGGAGACCGCATCGTCAGTGGACCTGTTTGGCCTGTATGCAAATTGTATGTGTAGTATTGACAGGAATATTCAGGAAAGTAGATTTAGGACCACTTCTGTAAAGAGAGACTTTGCAAATAAACCATTTGGATATCTTTACTTTGCTTTTGGACATTGCTTTTCTTTATCAACGGACGTACTACTCACGAGTAAGTAATTTGACCAGTGGAGTGGATCGCCGGCCGTCACATGTTACTTATCTGGTTTCTGGCTTTGGGAGAGAGAGAGTACTGTAGCTCGTGATCACAACTAGGGATGTCCGATATTATCGGCCTACCGATATTATCGGCCTACCGATATTGGCATTAAAAAGTGATATTGGAAATTATCGGTATCGGTTAAAAAAATAAAAAATAAAAGAAATTATTTTTTTACTTTTGTTTAACCTTTATGTACATGTATGTGCAAGCAAGTAAGAACACATTCAGATTTTATTTATTGTCAAAAGTATGCATAATGTTGTGTTAATTCCACAACAAGAGATATGTAATGTTAATTACCTGAAATTATTCCGTTTTTGGGGGGGGGGGAACCCTGCATATATCGGTATCGGTTGATATCGGTTGATATCAGTATCGGAAATTAAGAGTTGGACAATATCGGTAAAAAAGCCAATATCGAACATCCCTAATCACAACTATTGACTGAACTGTCCTATAGGCTATAGGCCATGTAAATAACGTATTGTTGTTATTTACACATTACGTATGGTGGAAATAACGTTTAATTTGAGCGCTGTCCCCCTTCAAGTGAAATGTGCACCTGCATGCCTTCATTTAAGCGGCCGGCGGTGTCCTGTCCTCCTCGTTCACCCGCATTGATTGATTGAAAACTTTATTAACAGATTACAGAATGGGTACAGTACAGTACAGCTCAATACACACAATTATTAAGGGGATGCAGACCAGAGAAATACTTTCGTCTTGTTTACATCATTTTTCAATTCAGCATGTATTCTCACTATGCCAGACACCCAGGGGGCAGCATTGGAAAGCTACTCCGTGTGTGTGTGTGTGTGTGTGTGTGTGTGTGTGTGTGTGTGTGTGTGTGTGTGTGTGTGTGTGTGTGTGTGTGTGTGTGTGTGTGTGTGTGTGTGTGACGCGTGTGTGTGTGTGTGTGACGCGTGTGTGTGTGGGTGCGTGCGCGTGGAGAGAGGGATCGTTTTGTGCGTGTCCAAAATGTGTGCGTTACAGCGTGCACGATTTCTCTCTCCACACACACACACACACACACACACGCACACTCACACACACACACACACGCACACGCACACACACACGCAAATGGTCGATTTTCTGCAGGGACTGGCGGACCGGGTCGGTTGAGACTGCACTGTCTGTCTTACTTACTCTACACTACAGACTCTTCTACGTGAACGTCAGGATGGCGAGTGAAACATTCGACAAACAGAAGACCATCTCCTTGAGGGAGAAGCATATCGGGTATGAACTTTGAATTGTCTTTTAATCCAGTATAGACGTAAACACGTGGATATATGGTGTGCGGCGCGCGTCGCTGCAGGTTGATTTATTTGCGGTTTGTTGAATTCAAAGTGTTCAGTGAGTGAGGGGTCATCATGCAAGTTTGATGTCATCATGACGTCTGTTTACAGCACTGGCGATTAAACATTTAAATACATTCCATTGCGTTATGCAGAAGACAACCCGTAGACCCGTAATCCATATGCGTAAAATGTATGCGTGAGACTTAACCTTGTCAGCCAGCCTTGACAATAATTATGATTGTCGCGATTGACATCTGACTGCAGTGAACTAATAGTCAAAACGTTTTTATTTGTGGCTGTTATACAGTGTATTCTGAAATGCTGTACCATTTGCTAATATGACATAAGGACTATACCAATTACTCAAAGGATTTATAAATTATGATTCATTCCTCTATAGTCCAGGGCTGTCCAACCAATACTTGTGAACTTGGACAACCTTTTCGCAACGCAAGGAACAACAATTAAGACTTGAACCTGTGATGTAATCTAGATGTAAGGTGGACTCATAGAATGTCTGTTTTCAGTTCCAGAAACTGTACCGTTATTATAAGATATGATAAGATAGGATATTCCTTTATTGATCCCCTTGGGGAAATCCGGGCGTCATGGGGGAGAGGAGGTATGGGCAAGGGTAATAGTAGAAAGTTAAACTAGAAATACATAAATATAGTCAATACAATTAGATCTGAATGTACACGAGACAAAATAAACAGTGTAAACAAAGGTGTAGATGAGGGTCTGTATATGCCAGACGATCCAGATAGACTTTTGTCACGATTTCAAATACATTTTCTATGGAGCAGAATTAACAGTTTTATATAATCATGACATTAGTTTAAAACGTTTTAGTAGTAAAAAAAAAAAAACGTTATGGTTTCCTAACTACACATTTTAGAAACCTACATTACCTGTACCTATAAGGTGTGGTCCTTTCAGCCTGTTTTTAAACTAAACTCAGCAGATTTTTTTGTAATGCACCTTTAGCCTAAAGCTATACTTCTTTGCAGGACTAAAGGAAATGTGAACATTTAGAAAACCTTCAATCATAAAATGTTTAGTGTCTTTTTGCCATAATGTGGGGAAAAATGAATTACCTGATAATAATCACAATACCATGATAATTCCTCAGACTATAATTGTACCATCAAAATCTCTGTTTTGGGATTCTTAAATTGGGCGATGTTCCCTATT
The DNA here is from genome assembly GCF_963971535.1 of Notolepis coatsorum. Taxonomy (NCBI): domain Eukaryota; kingdom Metazoa; phylum Chordata; class Actinopteri; order Aulopiformes; family Paralepididae; genus Notolepis; species Notolepis coatsorum. The sequence continues at coordinate 206,835,394 of NC_140168.1, read as the reverse complement.
AGATGGCTTATGCCCCTTTTCCACTGCATGGTACCTACTCGACTCTACTCTACTCTACTCAGCATTTTCGGTTTTCCATTACCAAAGTACCTGGTACCAGGTACTTTTTGGGTACTTTTTTAGTCCCTGCTCTGTCGAGGTTCCAAGCGCGTGCCAAGCGGAAAAGTCACGTGAAACCAATCAGTGCAGACCACTGATTGGTCAGAAGAGAGACGCGTCACTCGTTGGAGAGTCTGAACGAAAACAGAAAGCCGCCATCTTTAATGTCTCGCATAGGATTTCATTATGTTTGCAGCAGGCACAAGTGCAATAAACAAAGGATACAGTCACTGTGTATTCTGCCTCATTTATTGATTAAACAAAACCGACATCAACACAATTTGCCACCGAGCGGAGAGTTTAGTCTCGCAAAAAGATCGCTGACTTGTTAAGGCTTAAGCTTGTTGTTAGGTTAGGTGCTAATGTTGTGCTAGCGTTTTAGCATGGCTATCGTACATAGCGTGATCAATATAACTCGCTATTGATTGTTTGTATGAGTAACGTTAATGCTAGTAGAATAGACACAACGTGAGGTAATCACCATCCATTTTAAACCGGTTATTACCTAATGCTAACGTTAGCAAATAGACGCAAGACTGGTAACGTTACAGCTTTGTTGTTAGCCTAATGCTAACGCTAACGTTAACGTAGCATAGACAGCCTAGCTAACGTTAACGCTTGTAGAATAGACACAATGAGAGGTAACGTTAGCGTTAGCAGAATAGACACAACGAGAGTCTCGTTTATGTTGTTATTGATTGATTGATTGAAAACTGTGTTTTACTCTGGCTTGCGCCTAGCTCACGGACATAGCTATGCTGGAGCTCTCACAGAGCTATGGAGCTCTCAGCTGTACACCAGCAGCCCCGCCTCCCCACACGGAGACAAATTGAGTACTTTATTTTAGTACCTGCAGTGGAAAAGGAACGAAGTACCAGGTACCTAAAGCGAGTAGAGTAGAGTAGAGTAGAGTCGAGTAGGTACCATGCAATGGAAAAGAGGCATTAGTGTACTTGCCCAGGATTGTATGAGGTCAAATCTCACTTTTCTGGTCTAGTAGTCAGTAGTAGGCTGGGCGATATGGGACAAATAATTAATATCACTATTATTCAGAACAAGGGCTTTTTTCAATAACAATGTACAAGATGTCACAATATGATCTTAGGTATGGAAGATCACATGTCCAATAATCTAATGGAACGTGGGATCAATCAGTCGATCTGTCATTTCAATTAGGCAGAAGATTCTCAGATATTTCCGAAATCATTTTGTGAGAAATATAACTTGATATTTACCATTTCATTACAAATGTATACAACAAAATTGTGTATCACATGATTCATAATGTGAAAAATCCCATGATACGATAAAACAGATCAATTGTAAATAATAAATTATTATTGGTACATCACCTTGCTGTAAGCGATGTAAAGACACTTAAGGAACACACCAACATTATGGGAAATTCGCTCACCGTCTTCTCCAGAGAGATAGATGCCAATTTCCTCTCTGTGCATTCAGTAGAAAGCTATCCAGCTGCAAGCTAGCCTAGCTTAGCACAGATCAATGAAAGTAGACCAGCTAGCCTAACTGTTGGCCAAAAAACACCTCTCCCAGAGTTTTAAGCTAGGCTAGTGGTCCGTCTCCGCTTCCATTCATTTGTGCTAAGCTACTGTATAGGCTAGCTTGCAGTCGGATAGCCTTCTACTGAACGCACAGAGGGGAGATTTCTGTGCACATTTCCAATAATGTTAGCATGCCCCTTTAAGGTGGGTCAATATCTGACATTTATAAAAATAGAAAATTTAAATACGACTAGCCTTCATAATATTTTACTATTATGCACTTTGCTACTATGTAATCTGCCTTGCCTATTGTCACAAACTGGTCTTTTTTGACAAAAAGAGAGTCCACATGTGAAAGCAATTTAACAAAATAATTTATTTAAACCTATATAACAAACAATCAATGAAATAAACAATCAATGTGTATGGATAAGAATCAGTGATGAATGCAGTGTATGGATTAGTGAAAAGTGAAGTGTGGTGAGGTGTGATGTAAGTAGGAAAAATATAACTCAATAGGGAGGTGTAGTCTGACGTCACTTTAGTTTCTCGCGCGGTCCACCTGTATAGGGATTTATCATTGGGAAAATGTATTATCGGCTATTGTAATAATTCTGCCTCATGAACATTGGCAAGCTTTCCATTTTTGCACAAAATTAGTTCCCTTCTATCACTAACATTATTGTTTAAGCATTTTTGGTTGAAATAAAATTAAATATACATAATTATTTTACGATTAATTGCGAATTGTCTCATGTTGAGCTATATATTGTGGATGAATACACACAGAAAGGTACACCATGCCAATGTTCATGCTTTATTTGTTTTAAAACGAGACGATTTAGGAATGTGTCCATTGGAAATACATTGCAATTTCAAGCCGGAAACAACAATGACGTAACCACTACACCTCCCTATTGGTGGTGGATAACCTGGTGAGAGGAGATGGAGAGAAGGTTAACCAGAGACACGTTTATAGACGGGCAGCTCTAACTGCCCAGGTGAGTCTAATTGGGCTGACGAGCCCCCACTCTGCCATGCTCCCTAGAGAGACAGCAGACTACCAATAAGCAAGCAGAGTGGGGGGCCGTCACACCTATATTACCATGTAGCACTCAAGTTCAACACTGTTTGACAAACGATGTTACTTACCCTTAGCTGCCAGAGTTGTACCCTTCCCGCTGACTTGTTGTACAGAACTAAATGACTAAATGACCGTTACCCTCCTGTAGTCGCTACATGATACTGTCACTGTTGGCTCTGTTGCAGACCGTCTTGTAAGATCTTGTTCAGCAATGACCCCATCAAGATCGTGCGAGCTAAAGGCCAGTACATGTACGATGAGACCGGGGAGCGCTACCTGGACTGCATCAACAACGTGGCTCACGGTAAACTCTGATCTAAACACTCTGTGACGCAGACTGACTTGGGTAGATGCTAGATCACACTTTTTGGCTGAGCGAGAAAGCCACAAAGTCGACATAGTTTAATTAACCTTCGTACCGTCTTCTACTATCACGCACTTTTCCACAAAATAATCGTCCTTGCCTATATTACTACCTACTATACTAATATGTCTCTACTACTATGCACTCAACCAGGGACGCGAGAAGGGGGGGTGCGGCAGGGGCTGCAGCACCCCCTGCTGGATGGGAGTGTAACTGCAACTGCAAGGTTGTTTTGGATTTTATTCCAAATTTGTAACCGAGGCTACTCATGTCACACAGAGCGGAACGGCACTGCAGATTTACCCTACTCTTGGAATTCATTCAGATCGTCATAGGGGCGCTGTCTCGATAATGCAGTGTTATTATTAACAGCGTGTAGCCGACGCATGAACCGGTTGGGATTCGAATAGACGCGGCCTGGAAGCGTCAACGCGGAACTGGAAATCCGTTGGTAAAAAAAATAGACACAGCGGCTGGGATAGTTTTGGACTTTTGGGACGCTGCATTCGCAGTAAAGGAATATATGAACAAGCCAGCAGAACTATCCGAGCCCCCGGGAGGGTGATCGAAGACCTTTTGCATCATGTCGGCGATCATGTATGTGGGGAACGAATTGCAGAGGGAGTGCGCAACAGCCAGGTGGGGTAAGCTGGGCTGTGATGTGTGCATCAGAACGGTTGGGCAGCGGTTGGGCAGCGGTTTTGATTGAAAAATTTGATTGAAAAGTGTTAGGGTTTGTAACCGACCTCAAACGCAACGGCACAGAGAGAGTTGTTCAGAGTTAGCCAAAGCAAGGGCGTATTTATTTTCAGAGTTACAAGATGGAATGAAGTTGAGCAACCGAACAAACGGGGAATCTGGCATGTGAAGATTGTTGCGGCTCTGCAGATACTCCCAGTAGGTGGTGGTGAGGAATTGGCTTGTGACGTCTGAAGCGGCTCTGCAGATCCTCCCAGCTTTCACTCCCGGTGGAAACGGAGAGAGAGAGAAATCTGAGTTAGCCCAGCGCACAACAGAAACAGAGAGGTGACTGATCCAGTATATATCCAAGTGACTTGATCTTCGGTGTACCACACACAGTTAGCAGAGTCCAGAGAAAAAACAATACGGTAATCCAAAGAGTAAATCCAACACAAAAATAGGTGAGAACAGTACAAACAAAAACGGGATCTCTTCGGTGTTTCACAAACACACAAAAAACTGATGATCCAAAAGAACTGTTTCCAAAAACTCACCAGAGCGCAACGCGTAAAGCGGGCAGATAACGAGGCGCAGCTCAGAACGGGAAACCAGGTTCTCCACAGGGATTCTCCACGAAAGTCCTGGAGAGCAAAAGACAGCAAACAGCGACGGGGAAGGCAGGCAAATGCAGGAGTATTCAGAACGATCCAACATCGATAGTAGGGGGATCAGGGTATATAAAGCCACAGGGCGCTGATTACAAGCTGTGACAGCTGCGGGATGAAATTGATACTTGCTCCAGAAGCGTGTGGCGGGGAGAGCACCAATCAACACGGCACCTTACAGGAACGGAGCGTGTGGCGGGGAATGCAATTAATCAACAAAGTACCTTAAAGGAACGGAGCGTGTGGCGGGGAGCGGACCAAACCTCACAGTACCCCCCCCTCCACGGGAGCCACCCGGCGACCAGGCCGACCCGGCTCGCCCGGATGGGCACGATGGAAGTCGGTGATCAGGCCGGGATCCACAATGAGCTGGCGGGAGACCCAGCTCCGTTCTTCCGGACCGTACCCCTCCCAGTCCACCAGGTACTGGAACCCCCGACCCCGCCGTCGAACGCCCATCAACCGGCGGACCTGCCACTGGGGGTGTCCGTCCACCATCTCGGGAGGAGGCGGTTCCGGAGCAGGAGGCATCAGGGGACTGAGAGAGACAGGCTTAACCCGGGACACATGGAAAACGGGGTGAATGTGCATGGACGCAGGAAGCTTAAGACTCACCGCCGCCGGACTGAGTACCTTCAGAACCTCAAAAGGTCCGACGAACCGGGGGTTAAGCTTCTTGGCCGAGGACCGAAGTGGAAGGTCCCTTGCGGAAAGCCACACCCTCTACCCAGGGTGGTACGTCGGCGCAGGAACCCGGCGCCGGTCAGCCCCACGACAGGCGCGCTCTGATGACCGGAGCAGCGCGGTCCTGGTGATCTCCCAGACCCGACAGCACCGGTCGAGGTGGTCCTGTACGGAGGGAACTGCCACCTCCGTCTCCTGTGCAGGGAAAAGAGGGGGTTGGTAGCCCAGGGATACCTCAAAGGGTGAGAGGCCGGTGGCGGAACTGACCATGGAGTTGATGGAGTACTCGACCCAGGGAAGGAAACGGCTCCAAGAAGCTGGTCTCTCGGCAGCCACACACCGAAGAGCAGACTCCACACTCTGGTTCATCCTCTCCGTTTGTCCGTTAGTCTGGGGATGATAACCAGAGGAAAGACTGACCGTTGCCCCCAATCCCTTGCAAAAAGCCCGCCATACCTGGGAAGTGAACTGGGGCCCCCGGTCCGAGACGACGTCCTGGGGAAAACCATGGAGGCGTGGCGTGTCAGGAGGTCCGCCGTCTCGGCCGCCGAGGGAAGCTTGGGAAGGGCCACGAGGTGAACCCCCTTGCTGAACCGATCCACCACGGTCAGTAGGCACGTGTTCCCCTGGGAGGAGGGAAGACCCGTGACGAAGTCCAGCGCCACATGTGACCAAGGACGGCTCGGAATGGGAAGCGGCTGTAATAGCCCGGAGGGTGCCTGGTGGGAGGCCTTGCTGCGGGCGCAGACTGCGCAGGCCAGTACGAACTCCTTGACGTCGTTCCTCATGGTGGGCCACCAGAATCGACGAGCCAGGAAGGAGGACGTGCGATGAACGCCCGGGTGGCAGGCGAACCGGCTGGTATGGCCCCACTGGAGGACCCGGGACCGGACCGAGTCGGGGACGAAGAGACGATGAACCGGTACATTGCCTGGAGCGCGATGGAAGCGTAGGGCACGCCTTACCACCCCCTCGATGCCCAAGGTGACGACTCCTACCACCCTGGCCTCTGGGAGGATGGGAGTCGGGTCCTCAGTGGTTGGAGCCCCCTTGGAGTGTAACCGGGACAGGGAGTCAGCCTTCGTGTTGCGGGAACCAGGGCAAAACGTCAGCGAGAAGTCGAACCGACTGAGGAAGCTGGCCCATCTTGCCTGCCGGCCATTGAGGCGCTTGGAAGCACGGATGTACGTCAGGTTCTTGTGGTCCGTCCAAATGGTAAACGGCTCCTCGGCCCCCTCTAGCCAATGACGCCACTCCTCCAAGGCAGCCACAACCGCCAGCAGCTCCCGATTGCCGATGTCATAGTTCCTCTCGGCAGGGAGGAACCGACGCGAGGAGAAGGCGCACAGATGTACCTTCTGGTCTGTTGCCGACCGCTGGGATAAGATAGCTCCCAGTCCAGTATCCGAGGCATCCACCTCAATGATGAACTGTCTCTTGGGGTCTGGATGGAGCAAGATCAAGGCGGAAGTGAACCTCTTCTTGAGGGAGCGGAACGCAGCACACGCCGCTGGGGACCAGTTGAACGGCAGGGCGGGAGAGGTCAGTCTGGTAAGCAGTTCCGCCACTTGACTGTAGTTCCGGATGAACCTTCGGTAGAAGTTGGCGAACCCGAGGAAGCTCTGTAACTCCTTCCGAGAGGTGGGTTCCGGCCACTCCTCCACAGCCTGGATCTTGCGAGGATCAGCTCGGGTCAAGCCTCTCTCCACGATGAAGCCCAGGTAATCGACGGAGTCGGAGTGGAATCGGCACTTCTCCGCCTTGACGAAGAGCCGATTGTGAAGGAGGCGCTCCAGCACACGGCGGACATGCTGGATGTGTTCCTCGAGGGTCTTGGAGAAGATGAGGATGTCGTCTAGGTATACTACCACAAACTCCTCCAGCATGTCACGAAGGACGTCGTTCATGAGCGCCTGGAATACCGCCGGAGCGTTGGTGAGGCCGAACGGCATCACCAGGTACTCGTAGTGGCCCCTGGGAGTCTTGAAGGCGGTCTTCCATTCATCGCCCTCTCGGATACGGACTAGATGGTAGGCACTCCGGAGGTCCAGCTTGGTAAAGACGGTAGCCTGGGTGAGAGGCTCGAAGGTGGAGTTCATGAGAGGTAGAGGATACTTGTTCTTAATGGTGATCTCGTTGAGCTGGCAATAGTCGATGCAGGGTCGAAGGTCTCCGTCCTTCTTCCCAACAAAGAAGAAACCGGCCGCCACAGGAGAGGAGGAAGGCCGAATGAGTCCTGCTTCCAAGGACTCAGAGATGTATTGATCCATCGCTGCCTTCTCCGGGACCGTCAGACTGTAGAGGCGGCTGCCGGGAAGGGGAGCCCCTGAGCGGAGGTCGATGGCACAGTCGTAAGGCCGGTGAGGCGGAAGGGCCTGAGCCCTGGACTTACTGAAAACCTCCATGAGGTCGTGGTACTCGGGGGGTATGGTCGAGAGGTCCGGAGGCGGCTCACCAACGGATCTCCGGGGCGAGGGACAGGACGCCGCCTGAAGACACTGGGCATGACAGGAGGAGCTCCAACCCTTGATGGTACCGGAGGACCAGGCGATGTGGGGCTCGTGCAGCGCGAGCCAGGGCCGGCCCAGGACTACTGGGACAAGAGGGGATCTGGTGATAAAAAACTGGAGTCTCTCAACGTGGTTACCAGCAATGGTGAGCAGGACAGGGCAGGTGCGTTGAGTGATGTCAGCCAGGCGGTGTTGGTCCAATGCGAATACCTCCAATGGCCTCACTAGGTCCTCAAGTGGAATGTTGGCCCGGGTAGCAAACTCGAAGTCTAGGAAACTCTCGTCAGCCCCCGAGTCAATGAGTGCCTCCACCGTGGCCCGTTGGTCCGCCCAGGCCAGGGTGACGCTCATCAGACGGCTAGGTGGTGCACGGCTCTGGGAACGAGAAAAACGGCTCACCAGGATCTCCCGGGGTCCCGGCGAGCCTGGTCTTTTGGTCGGGTGGGGCAGTTGGCGATACGGTGTCCATCCCGACCGCAGTAGAGGCAAAGGCCGGACCTGAACCTCGCCTCCCGTTCAGCTTGGCTAAGATGAGAACGTCCCAGCTGCATGGGTTCCTCCTCGGGCACCGAACGGGAGGGAAAAGAGCCACCAGTCGTGTTGGGAGCAGGGCGACCAGCAGTACCGTCACGAGTACGGGGGGTCCGGAGTACCTCTGGAGGTCCCTGTCGGGTTCTCTCACGTCTTCTCTCCTGGAGGCGTCCGTCGATGCGAATGGCGAGGCTGAACAGGTCCTCGAGGGACTCAGGTTCCTCACGGGTCGCGAGCTGGTCCCTGACTGCGTCGTTGAGCCCCCTCATGAAGGTGAGACGAAGTGCTTGATCGTTCCAACCGCTCTCCGTTGCCGCCAGTCTGAACTCCAGCACGTAGTCGGTGACCCCGCCACTGCCCTGCCGGAAGGTACCCAACCGGGCTCCAGGGTCCTGGCCACGGCCTGGGTGGTGGAAAACCCTGCGGAGCTCAGCCACGAAGTCTGGGTAGGAAAAACAGAAATCTGCCCCCATTGCCCAGGAGGCAGTGACCCACTGGGCTGCCCGGCCTGAGAGCAAGTTAGTCATGTAAGCCACTTGGGCTCCCCTTGAAGTGAATCGACTGGGTTGATGACGAAAAACCAACTCACATTGCATGATGAATGTGGCACAATCCTCGAAGTTACCGTCGAACAACTGTGGTTCGGAGAGACGGGGCTCCCGAGGTGCGGGATCGGGAGGCGCGGGGCCTGCCAGGGCTGCGGGTGATGCTCCGGCCGAGGCTCCTGAAGTAAGTGGGGTTACAAGCAAGGTGTTAACGGTTTCACTCAGCGCTTGTAAGTGGAGGAGAATATTAGACTGCTGGCTAGCCAGAGAGCCCAGGGACCCCTGAATAGGCAGGACCTGCTCTCGGAGTTCCTGTACAGCAGCCGCAGCCGCATATAGCTGTAGGCTGTGGTCGTTGGTTAACTCTATCTGGACTGCCAACGCTGTTCTGACTCTCTCTGTGTCGGCTGTGGTCGTCAGGGTTGGATCGTAATGTTAGGGTTTGTAACCGACCTCAAACGCAACGGCACAGAGAGAGTTGTTCAGAGTTAGCCAAAGCAAGGGCGTATTTATTTTCAGAGTTACAAGATGGAATGAAGTTGAGCAACCGAACAAACGGGGAATCTGGCATGTGAAGATTGTTGCGGCTCTGCAGATACTCCCAGTAGGTGGTGGTGAGGAATTGGCTTGTGACGTCTGAAGCGGCTCTGCAGATCCTCCCAGCTTTCACTCCCGGTGGAAACGGAGAGAGAGAGAAATCTGAGTTAGCCCAGCGCACAACAGAAACAGAGAGGTGACTGATCCAGTATATATCCAAGTGACTTGATCTTCGGTGTACCACACACAGTTAGCAGAGTCCAGAGAAAAAACAATACGGTAATCCAAAGAGTAAATCCAACACAAAAATAGGTGAGAACAGTACAAACAAAAATGGGATCTCTTCGGTGTTTCACAAACACACAAAAAACTGATGATCCAAAAGAACTGTTTCCAAAAACTTACCAGAGCGCAACGCGTAAAGCAGGCAGATAACGAGGCGCAGCTCAGAACGGGAAACCAGGTTCTCCACAGGGATTCTCCACGAAAGTCCTGGAGAGCAAAAGACAGCAAACAGCGACGGGGAAGGCAGGCAAATGCAGGAGTATTCAGAACGATCCAACATCGATAGTAGGGGGATCAGGGTATATAAAGCCACAGGGCGCTGATTACAAGCTGTGACAGCTGCGGGATGAAATTGATACTTGCTCCAGAAGCGTGTGGCGGGGAGAGCACCAATCAACACGGCACCTTACAGGAACGGAGCGTGTGGCGGGGAATGCAATTAATCAACAAAGTACCTTAAAGGAACGGAGCGTGTGGCGGGGAGCGGACCAAACCTCACAAAAAGTTTATTAACAGATTGCAGAATGGGTACAGTACAGTAGGCTACAGCTCAATACATACAATTGTTAAGGGGATGCAGACCAGAGAAAGACTTTCGTCTTGTTTACATCAGGGTCCTCCATTTTCAATTCATCATAGTATCCTCTAGTCAAGTGAACGAGAGTGTTGGTTATGACATGACAGACAGTGGAGCTGTTTGCAGATAGCGAGCATTTTGACGTGTTGCGTGGTGGCGATGTCTCGCAGACAATACAACTACAAGTATAATTATATAATATATATATTTTATATAAAAAAAAATAAAAAAATTATATATGGGTAGCTCCAGTAGCTCACCACGTACCTCGAGCGCTATTTCGGCGCAGGGGTCAACCGTGCTCGTCACGGATCTGGGGTTTAGCGAGTTCGAATCCCGGACTGCAGCCGTGCCTTTCCCAGAGTGTCTTCCCCCCCATCTGTACCCCTTCAGCCTGTTTCTGTCGGTCATTCTTGACCAGAATAAATGCGATAAACGCTAAAAAGAGCCAGGGAAATGGCCAAAGTTTAAAAAAAATAAATAAAAATTATATATAAAAAAATTAAATAATAATAATCAAAAACGATCGATATCTCAGCACCCCCACTCCCCGCGGACTTCTCGCGTCCCTGCACTCAACACTGCAGCACCCAAGTTTCAACACCGTTGTTACTCAGCTGAAAGAGTTGTACCCTTCCTGCTGACTTGTCGTACAGAACTTGTAAGTCGCAACAGCGACTCCTACTGGTCGGTCGGTACGCCTGTTCAGCAGGGAGGGGATCTGGGGGAGATAGCATGAACCTCTGCACGTGTTACGCTCTCCCACTGAAACTCCCCGCTGTCAGGTGAAACGCAGCGACTGGCGACTCCACATGTATCGGAGGAGGCATGTGGTAGTCTACACCCTCCCCAGGCCGGCAGCAGGGTAGTCTACACCCTCCCCAGGCCGGCAGCAGGGTAGTCTACACCCTCCCCAGACTGACAGCAGGGTAGTCTACACCCTCCCCAGACTGACAGCAGGGTAGTCTACACCCTCCCCAGACTGACAGCAGGGTAGTCTACACCCTCCCCAGGCCGGCAGCAGGGTAGTCTACACCCTCCCCAGGCCGGCAGCAGGGTAGTAGTCTACACCCTCCGCAGACCGAAATGCAGAAAAGTTTATTATAAACCTGTGCCTACCCCTGACCCTGACCATAACCACTCCCACTGCCTAAAATCTTTATCAAATGTTGAAATGTTCTTCCAGGCTGTGGTATCTAGCATCTACCCTAAATAGTGAAACACATATGCCTGCACACACACACTTGCTTTGTCATAACACATAGCATATTATTCCATATTCACATTACATATACATAATGAATACTCATTTCATATCCTCAGCACCAAACAGTGCAGTACTGTATCCTATAGGCCTGGTCTAATGTCTGTGCCAACGTCATGTTGCTATTTACAGCATGGGCTCTGGTGAACTGACTGGCACTCAGAGTAGGTTAGATGTGTAGAGGCTTGCTTCCACTAGAACAGATGCCATTTGTGTCTCTTGGTGTCAGCCAAATAATTTAAATGTGATGCGAGTGGCAATGGAAGAAGACCATACAAGCTGATTAGTTATACTACATACTCCCATGTAGGATACTGTATACCAACTTTGCAGTTACTCTAAAGGCCACTACTGTGCATCGAAAAGCACAAAATGACAGATAGGAGAGAGGTTCCAGAACGCAGCGCTCAACGCACTTTAATTTAAACACAAGGCTTCTCATTTAGTGTCTTTTCATATCAGTGGTATGGTTTCCCCCGTGATCTCCAAGGCCTATTTACAATCCTGTGCTTGTTGGTGCCCTAAACTTAAAGACATGTTCCAATTAGAGGTCTGTGTGCCCTGAACTTAAAGGAACAGTGCACCGTTTAAAAAGCCTATGTCACAAATTTGTCACAAACTGGAAGTAGTTTCAATACGTGCAAAAAAAAAAAAAGCACTGGTGTCAGTGTTTTGGCTTTTTGAGATATATTGGGAGTGGCAATTGACCCATCTAAAATCACAACTGTTGCTTCCCACCAAAGCGACAGTTGTGATTGGAGGATCAAGAAACGAGGGCAGCGTTTGAGGTTATCATTTTTAAGCAATGCTAGTGGAAGTCAATGGGGCCATTAGCACATGTCTGAATTTTCTTTGTAATTTTCAAACAACTTCCTAACCTACTTCCTAACCTTCACTACATCGCTAACTATGTACAAGGACTCAAATGTTTTTCTTCTTCCCATTGACTTTGGATAAAAGTGTCAGCTAAATGTAAATTGCAGTGTGGAGTTCTCTCTCCTGATTGGATAAAGTGAGAACGGGATACCAGAAAATGTATTTTGTGTTTACTGTAGAGTGGAGGGACTGGAGGGAGACCCACGTTACTGACCAAAACACTATATATCAGTGATGGCTGTCGGAATGTAGAGCTATTATTCTAACATGTAGACTACTATAAACTGACAACTTTAAACTGTTAAGTAATCCAGAACTATTTTATTGCACTGTACAAAACAGATTTTATATGTCTGCACTTTATGTGCTCATTTTATGTCTATTCTATTCTACTATTTTATTGCACTGCACTATTGCATTATTTTACTCTGTCTATTTTATCTTACCCTTTTTATTATTGTCCATTTAAAACTGAATCAAACCATAAACAAGTTGGCCTGTTGGGATGTTAGATCCTAATGTGAAAAACTGTGTTTTATAGCCGAAAACCCGTCCAATCTTTCGTCGTCGACTAAAGACGCACTTCTTCAACCATTATCTGAAAAAAAAAAATATAAAAAAAAAAAAAAATCTAACCCTAACTAACCTTACTGTCATGCACTTGTCCTAATGAACTAACCTACACTGTAGCACGCAACACTTTGATGAACATTGTTACACAGCTGATAGAGTTGTGCCCTTCTTCCTGATGACTTGTCGTACAGAACTTGTAAGTCGCTTTGGATAAAAGCGTTCAGCTAAATGACTAAATGTAAATGTAAATATGTCTGTGCTCATTTTATGCCCGTCTTTTTTCTGTTGTGAAGCACTTTGAGCTGCAGTTTCTGTATGAAAGGTGCTATACAAAAATAAAGTTTATTATTATTATTATTATTATTATTATTATTATTATTATTATTATTATTATTATTATTATTATTATTATTATTATTATTATTATTAGTATTATTATTATTATTATTATTATTACTACTACTATGTTAACAAAGAAAATACCACTTACAGCACCTTTACCCAACTTCCATCCATCCCTTGATCTCCCAGTGGGCCACAGCCACCCTGACGTGGTGAAGGCTGGCACCGAGCAGATGACACTGCTGAACACCAACTCACGTTTCCTTCACGACAACCTGGTGCACTACGCCCAGCGGCTGCAGGCCACGCTGCCCGACAAGCTGTCTGTCTGCTACTTTGTCAACTCTGGGTAGGTCTCCACATTTTTGTTTGTTATTGCAAGGGTCCCGCACAGCAGCTGCAGGTGTGAATGTGTGTGGAAACCAGTATTCATTCATTCATTAATTCATGATTAAAAGGAACTTCAATGTGCTTTACCATCTTCTCCGGAGTTAGAGATGAAGATGGATACCAGTTTCCAGGGGTGTAAAGTACTTGAGTAATTGTACTTCGTTAACAATACTTAAGTACTGTTTTGGGGGATTTGTACTTTACTCGAGTATTATTAGGTTTGTATACTTGTACTTTTACTCAATTACATTTCAGAGAAAAAAAAACATACTTTTTTTTACTCCTTAAATGCAGACCTACAAAGTACAAATCTTGCAGGTCCAACCATTTTAATTAATATATCTATAATATATATTATAATATTTGTTTCTCTGGCCGAAACGTTAACGTTATTAATCCTGCGGCCGCTCTTTATTTAAAAACAGCCAATCAAATCCCCATCAATCGAAAATTAACCCGTGCATACCCATGCTGATTGGTCCTTGTGCAAGACTGGAAAGCGGGGATCTTTGATTAAACACGTGCTATCAGAAGAATAGACAGTCAGAAAAAAAGTTTTAACTTTTCCTTTTTAGTACTTAAGTACATTTCAAAGTAGAAACTTTTTTACTTTTACTCAAGTGTGTTTTTAGCCAGATACTTACTTGAGTATGATTTTGAGACGGTACCCATACTTTCACTTCTGGGTACTTTTTACACCCCTGCCAGTTTCCTCTCTGTGCCTTCAGTAGGAAGCTATCCGGCTCCAAGCTAGCCTAGCTTAGCAATAAATGAATGGAATAGCCAAGCAGCCTTCCAAAAGCCCAAAGCAGTGTATAGTATTGGGTATCCTTAAAAAAAATACTATTCTGCAAGAAAACAACACGTTTTTTTTTGCTTTCTCAAAAAAGTTACATTTTCAGATAGGTTTCACGTTTCAGCCATAGAAATGTAATGGCTCCTCAATATCACTGCCCCATTCATTGTTTATGGAGCAGCCCCAGATTCAACACGCAGGTGACAATGGGTGACATCACACATGTGAGGCTTCTCTCTCCGACTCCTACGTGCACGGTGCACGTTCACAAATATTGATGGGACTGTCAAATAAAATCATAATCAAATCAAATGTATTTGTAAGGCCCGGGTGACAACACGCGTTAATGTCCCCCATGGGCCGGACACGTCTTCTCTTTTATTTTTAATTTCTTTTTCTCTCTGATTTTCTCCCCATCCCAATTTAGTCGTTGTGCCAATTCCCCCCCATCCCCTACCTGGCTGCTGTATGCATGTTCTCCTACGAGTCGGTACAAGGGCGTCCCGAGTCGATCACACGCTTCCTCCGAGACGTGCACCGACAGCCAGTGACATCTTTTCACTTGGCAGCGAGGACTCTCATTGGTGAAGTGTAACGAGTGGGAGGGCACGCTATCTCCACCAAGTCCTGCCCCGCTTAGCAAGCGCCGAGACCTGACCTGTAGGCGTCGCTGTCCACAACACCAGATTCCCACCCGCCAGCTTCCCCACCCCCTAATACTGCCAATTGTATTAGTGTGAACGGCCAGCCAAGCTGGTGGCAACGCCGAGAGCTGGGCTCGAACCCAGCATCTCCTGCGTTGGTGACGAGCGCAATCTCCGCTATGCCACCTGACCGCTCGTCTTCTTTAAACAAGTCAAGAAGAAACATCCCAATAAATCAAGAACAAAACAAAGAACACCATGAAGTCCAAACATTTTTTAATAAATGAATGCAACACTCCCAGATATACCCCACGCGAAGGTAAGGAAAAACTCACTAACAACCTAGCAATAGGAAGAAATAGGGCATGGTCCCGGGACACAGTAATAAGACCTGTGAATCGGGGTGGTGTTTCCCTTTAACCCTTTCACTGCCACACCACAGAAGGTTAACCCTTTACTATCACATTACCGTCGGTAGTGTGATAGTAAAGGGTTAACCTTCTGTAGTGTGGCAGTGAAAGGGTTAACCTGCTGTTGTGTGGCAGTGAAAGGAATAACCTTCTGTGTATTGTCGCAGTGAAAGGGTTAACGTCGATCATCTTGGTCGGAGTGTATATTCCACCACAAGCAAACACAGGTGACGCGCTGACCAAACTCCATGATGAGGTAAATAGAATCCAAGCAGCTAATATTGACGCTGCTATTGTGGTTGTGGGTGATTTCAATAGCGCCAACCTGAGAAGAGTATTGCCAGACTTCTACCAGCATGTGACTTGTAACACCAGAGGCGGTAATATTTTAGACCATTGTTACTCGCAATTTAAGTGTGGTTACAAGGCTCATTCTGCCAGCGGATTTGGCAAATCTGATCATGCCGCCATCTTTCTTTCTCCGGGATATAAACAAAGTCTCAAACGCGCGCCGGTAGTCTTGCGAGAGGTGCAGAAATGGTCTGTAGAATCAGAGGGCACACTCCAAGCTGCACTTGAATGTACAGACTGGGGGTGTTCCGTGATAACACAGATAACATTAATGACTACATGGAGACAGTGCTGGACTTTGTTTGTACTTTGGTGGAAGAAACAATCCCCACTACCACAATTAGAGTTTACCCAAACCAAAAGCCCTGGGTAGACAAATCCGTCCGTGAGGCTCTGAAAGTGCGCACCTCAGCATACAACGCCGGGCTTGTGGCAGGCAACATGAATGACCACAAGGTGGCGAGATACAACGTCAGGAGAGTAGTAATAGAAGCAAAAAGGCGATACAGGGATAAAATTGAACTCCAATATGAACAGGCTGACTCTAGAGCTATGTGGCAGGGCCTCAGAACGATGACAGATTACAAAGGCACCTCCCTCAAGCTGAACAGTGACATCTCCTTAGCAAATTATCTCAATACCTTCTATGCGAGGTTTGAGGCTGGGAATAACAACACCAGCCTACAAGCCACTGCAATGGAGGGGGGGGGGGCTGCTGATGGAGACTCAGTGTTCAGGGTAACAGAACATGAGGTGAGGAGGACCTTTAAGAAAGTGAATATCAGGAAGGCAGCAGGACCGGACGGTATCCCTGGCCGCGTCCTAAAAGTCTGTGCCGACCAACTGGCCCCAGTATTCACTGACATATTTAATCTGTCCTTGGAACAGGCTGTCATCCCCACCTGTCTGAAGAAGTCCACTATTATCCCTGTACCCAAAAAATCCAAGCCTGCTTGCTTCAACGACTACCGCCCTGTAGCTCTCACCTCCATAGCCATGAAGTGCTTTGAGAAGCTAGTAAAGGGCTACATCTGCTCCTCCCTCCCCATCAACCTGGACCGCGTTATTTTTTTCCGTAGCCGCATTTCTGGCAAGACGCTCTCTGATTGGCCGACGCCTGTTTCTACACTGGTTAAGCTTAGGCACTCTTTCGAAGTTGGTTAAGGTTAGAGTTTGTCTTAGAGCGTGACGGCAAGTTCTTTCGACGGTTAAGCGTAGGCACTCTTTCGAAGTTGGTTAAGGTTAGAGTTTGTCTTAGAGCATGGCGATAGAACGCCAGGTAGTTTGCAGGCTGTTTGACGCCGGAAAAAACAACGCACCTGGACCCCCTGCAATTTGCATACCGCCCCAACAGGTCCACGGAGGACGCCATAGCCCATGTGCTGCACACAGCAGCATCACACCTGGACAAGAGGCAGGGGAACTATGTGAGAATGCTGTTCATCGACTACAGCTCAGCATTCAATACCATAGTCCCCTCCAAACTCATAGCCAAGCTCAGGGACCTGGGCTTGAACTATGACCTCTGCCAGTGGGTCTTGGACTTCCTGACGGGCAGACCCCAGGTGGTGAGAGCAGGCAACTGCACCTCCTCATCCATCACTCTCAACATAGGGGCCCCCCAGGGCTGTGTTCTGAGTCCCCTCCTCTACTCCCTGTACACACATGACTGTGTGGCACAGCGGAACAACAACACAATCATCAAATTTGCTGACGACACAGTAGTGGTGGGCCTGATCTCTGCAAACGACGAGAGGGCCTACCTGGAAGAGGTCAAGGTCCTAGCGGGATGGTGTCAAGAGAACAGCCTCCCCCTGAACGTCAGCAAAACAAAGGAGATGATTGTGGACTTTAGGAGGTCGGGGTCAGGGACTACAGCCCCCTCAGCATTGACGGGGCACCGGTTGAGAGAGTGAACAGTTTTAAGTACCTCGGAGTCCACATATCCGAGGACTTGACATGGACCACACACATTGACAGTGTTGTGAAGAAGGCACGGCAACGCCTCTACTTCCTCAGGCGCCTAAGGAAGTTCCAAGTCAGTCAGAAGATCCTTAAGAACTCATGGCAAGCACAGAAAGACTCAGAAGAAGCTTCTATCCCCAGGCCATCATGATGCTCAACGAACAATAACACTATGTAACAACCATCAAATGCACTCACAGCACACACATCCACACGCACACACTCACTTTAAACAAACAACTCACTGCAGCACCCACTTTACACACTTTAGAACACCTAAACACACTTTATATTTATTGGTAAAGAATTTGCACTACAATCCATACCTCATTACACCTTACTGTAAATTGTACCTAAATTGTACCTCATCCAGGCCACGTGAGCGGATCGGCGCGGCCGAGAAATCCGCTCTTCGCTCTTTAAAGCTTGGTCCGCTCCGCTAATCGCTCATGTTGACCCCGCCCCCAAGTCGCTCTCCGCTCCCTCACCGCTCACCTTGAATCGAGCGCTCCCCGCTCCCCGCGCCAGATCGCTCTGTTTTTTTTTTTTTTTTTTTTTTTTTTGAGCATGGTGTAAATTAGCTCAAACTACAACAGTCTACACCCCCTGGGCCCCTTAACAATTGTTTGTATTGAGCAGCATTGTAATTGTACCCATTCTGCAATGTTAAATAACGTTGTTTATCCATTCACTAGCTCTATTAAGCGATGATAGTTAGCCAAGCCACAATGCTATGGTCGCTGCCATTAACGTTAGCATGTAAGCTAACGACAACAACAATGGCGTCGATACTTTTCTAACAGGAGTGAGTGAAGGAGGAGGAGTGAAGCCTGAACAGGATATCACAGGTTCACCCTTCTCAATTCTCATTGGTTGAAAATGGCCTTCATGTTTGTACATCGCCATCTGTTGCTTTGGCATTGTACTACATGTATATTACATCAACAGTGTTAAACCACTGTGTGAGCGTCCCGGAGTGGATTGGAGCGGAGGAGAACTCTCGCTCCGGACGTCGCACCGACCCATTTTAAAACCCACTCCTCGCTCACGTCAAAACCGCCCGCTCCGCTCCCCGCGCCGCTCACACTCCGATCCGCTCACATGGCCTGACCTCATCCCATTTCTCCTATGCACTATATAGTGTATTGTATATTAGTATATTATATAGTATATTGTATGGTAACTCAGTTACTTCTACTCTGCATTGAACATTGTACATATGTACATACTGAACACTTGTGTCTACGTACGTGACTTCTATTTTATACTGCTATACTTATTTTATTTTATACTTATCTATTTTTATCTAGCACAGTCTCTGGAGCGTAACAGAAAGAAGCATTTTGTATAAAAGTATTCTGTACTTCTGCATGACAACTAATAAAGAAACTTGAACTTAACCGCTTGGTAGTGCGGCAGTGAAAGGGTTAAGCTGCGGGACAGAGAGGTGATGATGATGTGTAGCCAGCATGCCATCATCTTTATACACTCGGTTCATTTAACCGCGCTGGTTGCTCGTCGTGCTTCACAGTTGCCGGGATCGTCTGAGCCAGTGTTGACGGGAAGCAGGTTAGTCTTGCTTTGAGCATGGGACCCTATATTCTGAAACACTTGCTACATAGATTGGGTGTCTAGACTTTGGTGTCAAAGAGTAAATAAAATATGGCCCTGGAGTCAGTTCTTACAGCCGGTTTCAACTTGATACCATAGTACATGGACTACGGACCGCATCTGATCTACTGTCAGCTATTGATATTAGCAAACACTGCAACAGGGAATAAACTTGGGTCAAATCAATACCACTGACACCGTTCCATATACCAACCTCATGATATACATTATAGGCCCATACTGTATAAACTATAAATCATACACTGCGCTGTAAAGATGTTATCATCGGGTTGGTGGTGGCGGCGGCGGTGGAAGGGGGGTGGGGACGTGGGCAGCCAATGCGGGATGAGCTGTCAGTGTAGCTGGCCCAGAGTCAACAGCCAGCTGTGTGTTCTGGAATGTGAACACACATAGACTGCAGCCAAACTCGGTCTAGATGACTGGCTGCTATAATGTATATCATGTGCCGCAGGCTTGCGTCTCCAAGGGCGGGTTGCAGTACTGTAGAAACTAAAGCAGGGGAGAGAGAAAGCTAACGTTATTCTTGTATTTAGGGCGGTGGATTTAATTGAATCTTCCATTAGGTCACTTTAAAATATGGATATATGATATATTATATAATATCCATATCTTTCTGAATATACCTGCATATAATCCTTCTATATACCTACTTATACACCTGCATATAACCCATATAACTCTGTATAATATCATGTACAATAATGCTGTATATACCGTATATACATGTTTATATTTACCACATATATCTTTCTGAATATACCTGCATATAATCCTTCTATATACCTACTTACACCTGCATATAACCCATATAACTCTGTATAATAGCATGTACAATAATGCTGTATATGCCGTACGTGTGTTTATATATACCACATATATATATATATATATATATATATCTGTCTGAATAATTATACCTGCATATAATCCTTCTATATACCTACAGTACTTACACCTGCATATAACTCTGTATGATAGCATGTACAATAATGCCGCATATAGCGCATATATATAAATTATTCTTACTGTATTATATATTTATCCACATCTGTATGTACATACCTGCATATAATCCTTTTTACATATCTGTAGATACTATATATATATATCCCTTACCTACTCTTACTAGTTACACTGCTGACCAGTATGACTACTACCATAGTGTTTGTCATATTAATACTACAACTCTGTACATACATCTATTACTCAGTAGTACCAATTTACATATTTTATACCCAGTTTAATCGCCTGTATATTACTATCACACTTTACTGTTACCTTTGCACTTTGGTTGGATGTCAAACTTCTTTTCGTTGTACTGTACTATAATGATAATACATTTGAATCTAATCTAATCTACAGTAGGGCACTTTAAAAATCTATCCGTTGAATCCATGATTGCGTGGCCTCTTGCACACACTTATTTGGCAAGAAATATCGCAAGTCAGGGATAATAATAATAAACTTTATTTGCACTTTTCATACAGAAATTGTAGTTCAAAGTGCTTCACAGCAGTAGACAATACAGGCATAAGCGAGCATAAAGAAGATAGAGGTACTAAGGTAAGGTAAATCAGTTTTTCACATTAGGATCTAACATAGATCCTCTGTGATAGGCCTCTCTGTTTACGGTTTCATTCAGTAATACAAATTATAAAATAGAATAGACACAGAGTAAAAAAATGATAAAATAGTTTAATCAAAATATACAATAACATTTACAATGTACAATTTTACAACAGAGCATCGCTCATAACACTTAATAGAACAACAGAGCAGTGCATCACCTCTTAACACTTTGAGTTTCTTTACAAAGTTCAGTTCTAAATTACCTTATAGAACAACAGAGCAGTGCGTCGCTCTCAACTTAACAACAGAGCAGTGCATCGCTCTCAACTTTGAGTTTCTTTACAAAGTTCCGTTTTGAATTACAACAGAGAAACGCTCTTAAAATAAAAATTGGGATGGATGTGACCTTTCTGTTTCGAGTATGGAAGAATTGACGTGAAAATAATGTGAACGGCTGGCTGCTGTCCAAAAACTGAAAACCCTCTGTTGTTAAATTTACGCCGCTCGTATTTCAAAACAAAATACAGTGCCATACATCAGAGCGTAGCCACAGGACTTTCCAGTGACCTGAGAATGTTTCACAAGACCAGTGTTGAGTGAGATTCTTAAATAGTATCGTGAAAGTGATATATTAGCCCTCAAGAATATACCACACAACATATAGAAAGGGATATATTAGCCTTTGAAGATACATTACACGGTATCTAAGGATGGATATATGAACTATTACTATATCACATGCCATCTATAAAGGGATATATTAGCCTTTATACAACAGTTAGTTCCTACCAAGTAGTTTAATTTGTCAAGAGGTGTTCCATGAGCGCTGATATATAGTATAACAGCATTGGGACTTTTTTTTTTATTATACGTAACACTCAAGTTCAAGTTTCAAGTTCAAGTCTGTTTTATTCGTCACATATAAAAGGTGAATTATAGTGAAATGCTTGGTTATGTATGAGCCCTCCTGAGATTGTGCTTCATCCCTTTCACTACCACCCTACCAAAGGGTTAACCCTTTCACTGCGACAATACAGAAGGTTAACCCTTTCACTACCACACTACAGACCGTTAACCGTCTGTAGTGTGGTAGTGAAAGGTTAACCTTCTGTAGTTTATTTGTTTATTGCTATTTGCACCAAACTGCAAAAAAAGAACTAACCAAAATAAGCACAATCTCGACGGAGCCCACAGAGAGGCAGCCGAAACAGCGTGGCACCATCTCCAGGTGTTCTAAATTATGGATAATTGCATCTGATCAAGTCGTTAACCCGCCTGAGTCACACACGTGCAGCCAAAGCAACTGTCAAACAGGCTTAGACATAATTTCACTGGTTGCACAATAAATGGAAACATACAGACACATACAGTACATGATGTAACCTGTAGACCTAGTAGCAGGATAGTCTGCATTCCACATGGGGGGAATGGGAAGTAGAGAGGGGATACGTGCCTGCAACATGTAAACAACAACATTGATTTTGGGGGGGAAAATGGTCATTAATCAATAATTCTTTGGGGGGGAACGCAATACTTTTATTCCACACCTTTCTAAAAGCTCTGCTGATGTATAAAATTCTAAAAAAAAAAAAAGATTATTCTACGTAAGTGGTTCCCAAACTGTGGTGCGCGCACCCCTTGTGGTGCGCGAGCGCCCTCTAGGTGGTGCGTGACATGAAAAGGCTAATGGTGGTAAAAGAAATAAAAATAATAATTATTTTTTTTTACAATAAAATGTCATACAAATCTTAGTCAAACCTTTAGTATTATGGATATTAAACATGCTGGCAGAGTACATGCATCCATGTTGTCGTGAACATTTTAATTAAATAAGGAAATTCCCTATCCATAGTCGCCGTGGGAAGAGATAAAATTAAAAATTAAATCTGTGCACGGAGACCAGCAACCATTTTTTCTAACAGAAACCCATTGGGGGGTGCGTCAGCTAGGTCGGGAGGTGACAGGGGGTGCACGGCCAAAAAAGTTTGGGAACCACTGCTCTACGTAAATGTTTTATCTATAGCACCTTTAACTAATGAATGGCGATTGTAGAACTGTTGTATAAAAGCAATATCACACTCGAGGTGGTGCTGTACTGAATATGAGCACAGCTGTGATTATCTTCAGCACTCAAGCCTGCAGCCTCGTACCTACAACCCAATCACAGCCGTGCTCATATTCAGCACTCAAGCCTGCAGCCTCGTACCTACAACGCAATCACAGCCGTGCTCATATTCTGCACTCAAGCCTGCAGCCTCGTACCTACAACCCAATCACAGCCGTGCTCATATTCTGCACTCCCTCTCTGTGACATTGCTTAATTTAAGTCAATTTGAATGAAAACCACCAGGCCCCTTCGGTAGGCCGATAATATCGAACATCTCTAATATATATATTTACATATATTCATGCAGTATGCTTAGTGCTTTAGCAGCAACACGGTCTCATCAGAAAATGTAAACAAAGTACTAATCGCCCCCCAGGAAACAAGGTACATAATGTACGTCATGTTATAGCCATGAGTGATATATTCACGTATGTATTGGCAAAAGTCCAAAACAAACACTGCAACCAGGAGGTGAACCAACAATCATTGCAGTGGTGTGTGTGAGTGCTCTCTCACCACTATCTGACTGTTACTATAGTTAGAGTCAAGGTTAGTTTTAACATTGGCTTAAGTCGGTTAAGACATAAAGTTAGGGTTAAGGTTAGGGTTTGATCCAAAGGTTTTCTGAAAACTTAAACAATTTAAATGTTTGAGTATGTAATATATGTACTTATTTGTAATACATACACATGTTACATTTCCAATACAATACGTAAATTAGATTAGATTAAATTAAAATGTATTGTCATCATACAGCACAAGTACAGTACAACGAAAATAAGTTTGGCATCCAACCAGAGTGCAAATGTAACAGTAAAGTGCGACAGTAATATACAATGTACAGGTGATTAAACTAGGTATAAAATATATGAATTAGTACTACTGAGTAATAGTGCTAATCCGATGTACGTACAGAGTTGTAGTATTACTATGTACATTGATACAGGTGTAAAGATACTATGGTGGTAAGTCATACTGGCCAGCAGCGTAACTAGTAAGAGTAGGTAAGGGATGTACAGATATAGATATGGTATCTTTAGGTAAAAATGATTATATGCAGGTATGTACAGACAGATGTGGATAGATATATATATATACGGCAAGAATAAATATATATATATATATATATATATATATATATATATATATATATGGTACTGTATATACAGCATTAATGTACATGCAGAGTTATATGCAGGTGTATAAGTAGCCATATAGAAGGATTATACAGGTATATTCAGTTTGTTTGTTAAATATATCATCATCTTCGTTTTACGTCCCTATTTTCCCACTACAGTGAGGTTTTCAATGTATTACTTATGGCTATAACATAACGTACATTATGTACCTTTTTCCGTGTGGTGGATTAGTACTGCATTTACATATTTTAAGTGAGATCAGTCTGGTTTTAACCCTTTCACTACCACACTACAGAAGGTTAACCCTTTCACTACCACACTACAGACAGTGAACCGTCTGTAGTGTGGTAGTGAAAGGTTAACCTTCTGTAGTTTATTTGTTTATTGTTATTTGCACTTACAAACATACATTCTGGAATAAATTAAGTAAAAAAAAAAAATGTTAAAATCTGCAGGAAAGGTCAAAAAGCCCAAGGGCTTATAAGCGACCTCCCCTCTTAAACCTATATAAGATAACTACACAGAACCCCCCCCCCCACATTATGCACAAACACACATGCGCATATCCCTCTCTCATACACACAGATACATACAATACAGCATTATACAACAATTATAATGGTGGGGGGAAAAAGACTGCTCACAAATACACATGGATACTACAGACTACAGGATCTGTAGTTATTTTGTAAGCTTGCTTTTAAATGTATTTAAAGTGGAACATGTTTCTGTTAGATTTTGTATCAATCCACATCACTGCACCTTGATAAACAAATGAGAATGTGTTATCATATCATAGTGTGGTAGTGAAAGGGTTAATGGTGGTGAAACATCAACCCTGGTCTGGATCGGTGTTGCTGAGTAACTCAAAGTGACCCTTGACCTTTTGAACTTCCAGCTCGGAAGCCAATGACCTCGCCCTCCGGCTGGCCTGGCAGTACACGGGCCACAAAGATATCATCACGCTCGACAAGTAAGTCATATTTCACATTTAGTTTCAAGTTTGTTTATTAATGGGCGGCTGGGTGGCGTAGCGGAGATTGCGCTCGTCACCAATGCAAGAGACTCCGGTCTCGAATCCCGGTGTCAGCATTGCCTGCGGCTTGGGCCAGTCGTCATACTATCTCAATTGACAGAGGTAACGGGTGGAAGTCGATGGGTGGGGATTGGACGTTGTGGACAGCGACTCCTACAGGTCGGTTGGGGGACGCCTGCACAGCAGAGACAGGAAGTATCGGGGGCAGCGTGAGCCTCCCACGCGCTACTCCTCGCCACTGAGAGTCCGTGCTGTCTGGTGAAAAGATGCGACAGGCTGCCTCCTCGTGTACCGGAAGGGACACGTGATGCAAGGCTTCTATCCTCACTACAGCCGACCAGTGGGAGGCATAGTCTAGCAACGTTCAAGACAGGGGAGGGAAGAATTGGCAATACGAAATTGGGATGGGAGAAAAATAGAAAAATAAGGAGAAAAAGTGGATAAAAAAAAAAGTTTGTTTATTAATTATCACAATAAGGGGCGGCTAGGTGGTGTAGTGGGCAAGGTGCTCGCCATCAACGCTGGAGACGCTGGGTTCGAGTCCAGCTCTCTGCGTTGCTTGGCTGGTCGTTCATACTAACACAATTGGCAGTGTTAGGGGTGGGAAAGCTGATGGGTGGGTCCTGGGCGTTGTGGACAGCGACCCCTACAGTTCGGTCGGGGCGCCTGCACAGCGAGGGTAGGATCTGGAGGGAGGT